>NC_036854.1:34229769-34372579 GCF_002910315.2 Salvelinus sp. IW2-2015
AGTGAAGGGAAATCTTAATGCTACAGCATACAATGACATTCTAGACAATTCTGTGCTTCCAACTTTGTGGCAACAGTTTGGGGAAGGCCCTTTCCGGTTTCAGCATGACAATGCCACTGTGCACAAAGCAAGGTCCATACAGAAATGGTTTGTCGAGATTGGTGTGTAAGAACTTGACTGGCCTGTACAGAGCCCTCACCTCAACCCCATCGAACGCCTTTGGGATGAATTGGAACGCCGACTGCGAGCCAGGACTGATCACCCAACATCAGTGCCTGATCTCACTAATGCTCTTGTGGCTGAATGGAAGCAAGTCCCCCGCCACATTGTTCCAACATCTTGTGGAAAACCTTCTCAGAAGAGTTGAGGCTGTTATAGCAGCAAAGGGGGGACCATATTAATGACCGTGATTTTGGAATGAGATATTCGATGTGCAGGTGTACACATTTTTGGTCATGTGGTGAATGTACTATACATATAACTAGGAATAAAGTGACAGATAATAAACATTAGCAGCAGTGTATGTGATGAGTCAAAGTTGGTGCCCAAAAAGGGTCAATGCATATAGTCCTGGTAGCTATTGATAACTATTTCACTAACTATTTAGCAGTCTTATGGCTTGGTGGTAGAAGCTGTTCAGAGTCCTGTTGGTTCCAGACTTGGTGCATCGGTACCGCTTGCCGTGCGATAGCAGAGAGAAGTCTATGACTTGGGTGGCTGGAGTCTTTGAAGATTTTTAGGGCCTTCCTCCGCCTTGTATAGAGGACCTGGATGGCAGGGAGCTCAGCCCTAGTGATGTACTGGGCCGTACGCACTACCCTGTGTAGCGTCTTGCGGTTGGATGCCAAGCAGTTACAATACCAAGTGGTGATGCAGCTAGTCAAGATGCTCTTAATGGTGCAGCTGTATAACTTTTTGAGGATCTGAGGGCCCATGCCAAATCTTTTCAGCCTCCTTGGGTTAATCCAACCCTAACCTTAATAGTGATGATGGCAGTTTTCTGAAACAAAACAATAGTCATCTCTCTCCCCTTAGTCCCTTCCTCTTTCTCCCTTTTCCTCTCTCGTTACCACCCCCAAATGCTTCTGCTTTTCTTAGGTAGTTGTGTGCATGATTGCATGTATCCATCTGTCCATCATGTGACACTGCCTTCCTGTTTCAGATGCCTATGAGACAGCCAAGATGCTGTGTGAACAGTACTACCTTGCTGCCCCTGCACTCCAGATCCAAGAGTTCAACAGTAAGACATCTTCCCTGTTTTACCACATCTCTGATCCCCGTCCATGTTGTCTAATGTACAGTCAACACACACACAAACTTTCCACACGGTCTCATGATATCTTTGATCTCTATATGCTGTCTAAACACACTCTTTACAGTATGTTTGTGGTTTCATAACATCTGATCCCTCTCTGTGTGAGAGATAACAGAGCTCCACCTTTAAAGGGAAGTGTTGTAGCCACAGGACTGCTCCTATTTAGAGATGATGGTTGCAGAAGCCAGATTTAGTCCTGCTGTGATTATATATATATAGAGAGATATCTTATTTTCTCTCCCTGTGTCCCAGTGAAACAAGACAAAGACAAATCGATCCAGGCTGTGTATGTTCCCTCTCACCTCTTCCACATGCTGTTTGAACTCTTCAAGGTGTGGCACGCACACACACAAGTACACATACACAATGCACGACCATCATCATACTAATAAAACTGTTTGGTGTGTGTAGAACTCTATGCGGGCCTCCGTGGAGCTCCATGAGGACAGTAAGGAGGGCTTACCTCCGGTGAAGGCCAAAGTCACACTAGGAAAAGAGGACCTGTCCATAAAGGTAACACACACACACACACCTGCCAATACTTAGACATGCCATCTATGAGTGGGATGTATGATAAATGCTCTGTAAATTGTTATATTTACCATCATCTTTTACCCAGTGTGTCAAATGTACAGTTGTGACATATCCTCTTTCTCTCCCTTTCCTCTCTATTTTATCTATCTCTGTCAGATCAGTGATAGGGGTGGAGGTGTACCTCTGAGGAAGATCGATCGTCTGTTTAACTACATGTACTCTACTGCCCCCACGCCCAGCCTAGAACCCTCCAGCACTGTCCCACTGGTACACACATACACATTGTTCCCCATATTTTTCAGGTGCCAGTGTTTTTCTGTAGTGATTGTAAACAACTTCTTCTGAAGAAGTGACTGCCCTTATATTACACTCTCACCTATGTCATTTCTCTCCCCCTCTTGTCTGCTATCTCTGACTCCCAACTTTCTCTTCCTTCTCCCTCCCTGCTTCCAGGCTGGTTTTGGCTATGGTCTGCCCATCTCCAGGTTGTATGCCAGGTATTTTCAGGGAGACCTGAAGCTCTACTCCATGGAAGGGGTTGGCACTGATGCTGTCATTTATCTCAAGGTAGGAGGGGCTTCTCTCACACCACCAATCATTTTGATGTTACTCTGTGATTTTCAGACTCTGATATACCTCTGCTCTGTAATACAATTCACTATCAACATTACTCCATCCCTTTCATTGGTTCTTCTTTTGTCCCGCCCCCAATCCAGGCTCTGTCCAGTGAGTCGTTTGAGCGCCTGCCCGTCTTTAATAAATCGGCATGGCGACACTACCAGACCAGCCCTGAGGCAGACGATTGGAGCAACCCGAGCAAAGAGCCACGAGACACCAGCAAATCAAATTACAAGGCCAACCGATAACTCTGCCCTAAAACACTTCCCCCGCCCACCTGCCTGGCACACTGAACTCTGCCCCTTCAATGATCCCCTCGCTAACAAAATCATCATGGGTTTAACTTCAGCTGCCGCGGCGATACAACGCCCTCTCTGCAGTCATTGATGTTGTTGTCCCAGGGTGGACTTTGGAACAGGATTTTAGCCCCACCCCTTGACTCCTCTGATAGGTTATTTGGTCAGTTGTTCCTCTTCACAATATGTTCTAAGTGGGACTACAGCGACCAGATTGGTGGACAGACAGTCAGTTTGAGATGGTTGAGTTCAGCCACTCTTTCCTTCGATCCCTTATCTTCAGCTTTACTGACCACAGCACTCCCTTGTGGTTCTCTCCAGCCACTGCAGCTAGAGGCTCTGTCTTTGGGCTGGGAAAGGTTTCTGTTCTGCTCTCTCTGTGTCCAGTCTCGGTTTGTTCAGTCAAACATAATAGAACCTCTGTTTCTCTCTTCTCTCCCCTACAAAGCAGAAGGCTGTGACAGGCTGAGGGTTTGGGTTTCAGGCCCGACAGAGAAAAGGGAAAAGGAGCTCCTTTTCTCCCTTTTGAGGACACAGTTTTGAATGGGCACTAATCTCGTCCACCAGCCGGCGCTCTCTGTCGATCCGTCTGGTCTCACAGCGCCTCAGAATGGAACTTGAATGGGAGACTATGGCAGGAGCGGCGAAAACTACTGACTGATCTGGCTGATCTCTGTCCATCGCCATCTAGCCCAACCCTGAGAACATACCCCAGCTACATTGTGGACTTCAAAGCGCAAGTGATTTAAACAAGGAAGTGAGTTCGGGAAAATCTGAAAGTATGCATATTGGAAATTATTTTGACTTATAAACTTTATACGCCCAAACTCAGAATCAATTGGGCTTCCTCAAAATAATATTGTTTATGTAATAGAACATTTATTTTGATTGACAATTTTCCAGCTAATAAAACGGTTGCTATCTCTCACTTCCTGTCAGTTACCACTAGCTTCCACTGCCACAAAGTCAACATTGGCTACAAAAATTGACTTTGTGGTCTTAATTTAAGGTTAGGGTTAAGTATGAAGTTAGCAGTTTGGTTAAGGTTAGGTTTAAGAAGAGACATTTTAGAGATAGGCAGCGTTTATGACTTTGTGGGTGTGCTAACTAGTGACGACCCTCCTGCCTCGATTTTAAAGACATGCCTCATAGTTGTGTGATTCGCTTAGAATTTGACTTGATTAGCATGGCACTCAGTAAATCAACACCCCCTAAGTTCTAACCAGTCCCACCTTATTACGGTCCCTGATATCTGGAGTCCTTGGGACGTCCCTACCCCATTGAAGTTGAAATGTAAAAGTGTTAAGGTAGGGACATCCCAAGAATCCCAGATAGCACTGACCACCCCGTTACCAGACTATGTGCGCCAGCAATTCGACCCGGGCACGAGGTTAATTAGGCACAACGAGGGTCAGGGTGGGCAGTTGTCATAGTTACGATTGTCATGGTTACAGTGGTGTGGCCAATGCCAAGTTATAGAGAGGAGAGAGTTGCAGTGACTAACTAGACCTATAAGAACATTTTAGGAACAATGGGAACAAGCTTTAAACTAACTAAAGATAGTTATTATGCATTACGCATGTTGCATTATATTATAGAAAGAATCTGGAACAAACAGATGTATGTTTTATTCATTGTTATTCCATTATCTCAGAAAGAGGGGGAGACTTAGAACTCTGAGGAGTTAAGAAACAGTATTGCATGACAAATGCCCTGATGGCTATAGTTTAATTTCAACTCCATTGTTTTATTTTGTTTTTACTGTATTGTGACGTGTTGGTTTGAGAGGAGAAACTAGTGAAATAGGCATCCTCAATCTTTCCCCCAGATCTTAACCAGCGATACTGATCCTTCCTGAACCCTTTGAAAGGTTAAAACTGTATACTCCGAGACAGCCCACCTAGCTGTCTTGCCCCCTTTCTAAAAACCTTTGGTGTTAATTTGTTTCTATTGAACGACTTGGTGCCCCATTTCAGGTTTTCTATGGGAAACACTGCTCTGAGTCTCAAAGAAAATGGATGTTTTCAGGATGCTAATGTTAACTAACGATGGTTCACCATGTGAGCCTTGTCTTTCCTGTAGCTTATTGCTTGTAAACCTCTCCAGCATTACATGTGTTACTGTTAACCCTCCCAGCTCCTTCCACACCCTGATAAGACCATGCAAAGGCTACATGACCTATCCTAAAGATGGCTACATTTTGTTAGCCTTGTTTGTCCCCCTGTGGCAGCATCAACCCTGCAAAGCATTATGAACATTCTCACGTTAACCAAGACTATCGCTAACAACGTCACACCGACTCAACCTTTTAATTCACCTAGTAGTGGTATTACTAAACATTATGAACATTGAACGAGCTTGAACATCAACTAGTATTTTGAATGGTTTTCCGATAAGACATGTAATAGCTGTCATTGGTTGAAGTGTGTGAATAATGCTCTTCAAGGATGGAAGGGATTGGATGAGATTAATATTTGTATCTTAAGTGTCAAGAAGAATCTGTGGCATTGTAGTGGTGTAAAACAGCGGCCATTTTGAAACCCCATTGTTTGTGCAGGAGTATGCAGGAGTATGGACCTGAACAAATATCTTGTGTTTCTGAAACAAGGGTTCTTTTGCATAGGAAAATGGTTGATTTTTGATCTTTTGTTTTTTACTTCAATTTTTTTGCATAATTTTTTTGTATAACTGGATGATGATTATTCCAGAGGGGGCTCTTTCCTCCCTCTTTTTTGATTTTTAAGTCACCATCTACAGTATACACATACTGTTTTTCTTCATCAATGACTTCGTATGTGGATTACATTTCATTCAGGCCTCTCTGATAAGAATCAATTGTCTTAGTTAACGCTGGGATAATATTAGCTTGTTTGTTTCTAGTTATCCTCATTCTCATTGGCCGGTTTATGAAAAGTGGGCCAAACTTGGACCAATCATGGAGCTCTGATCTGACATCATCCATTCTCAGTTTTCAGCAAAACCTGAACTAACTCATTCCAGCACTGCCAAGGTGGCACCTAAAATTTTAAGTGGGCTTAGCTGTAGATAAGGTAGTGAATCCTTCCTTACCTTTTTGTACCTCTAAGGTATTAGTAGCTTATATTGTATATACAGTATGGTAATATATTGAACCGGTGTGAAGTGATTACTCATACATCCTTACTGTATCTCTGATGTAAGGAGATGACTGAGCACTTTGAACTCCTCTCTGTAGAGAAAGTGTGTACAGACGTATGCAGACCATCTTATCACAAAACAGTAACTTCTGTATGTATACATGTGGTACAGTAGCGGCTAGCATAGATAGTAGACACAGTGATATACAACAATATAGAGGTATTCAGCATGAGGTCAAGCTTGCAATACCTACTGTCAATTTCCCAAAGCTACAATAAAGAGAACAAAACAGCCAGTTTTTTTTCTATGCATGTGTGCAAACGAGTCTATCTGTTGAAAAAGAGATTTGTTTCCTCTCAATCACCAATCTGCTCTCTTTCAATGACTTTCATTTTCTATTTATTTACATATTACGCCATTAGGAATTATACATTAGAAAATAAGACGATACAAACAGAAACACACATTCCCAATCTTGTACACACAGTGCAGGATTACATATAATGCATACAGGACAAGAACGTATCTAAGGTGGATAAGGAGGTGTGGTAGGAAGTGATGTTATGTGGGTTTCCGCTGTGGAACAGTTGTGGCCTGTGAGGTGTCGTAGCGAGAGACATCGAGTTGAAGAACAGTTCTGTGTCATGTGTGACTAGCAAGAGGAGAGCACAATGATTCTACTACAACAGGGCGGGTCAATCTTATTCACAAAGGACCAGTGTGGGTGCAAGCTTTTATTCCAGCCAAGTTATAACACCTGATTCTAGGACCACACCAGCCCTTTGTGGATAACACTGGCCATCCCTGTACTATAAAATCCTTTGATCTCCCGTTTCTAATAAGGAAGGCTCTTGAATAAGCTGTCACAATTGTACATTCTCTAAAAGCAAATAAATTGACAGATCAGTTTCTCCTGTTGAAAGCACTGTTTACAATTGATGGGCCGGGCAGGCGGCCATATTGGGAAAGCGGGGGGACGGGGGGGACGGGACGGGACATCCCTGATACTGAAGTCCCAAGTGTTCTGTTCATTATGCAATCACCAATCACGTACTGAGTTCCATGGTGTTACCGTTGTTGAAATGTAACATCCATTAATTTGGGTTGCTATGTAGTCTCGGAAATCTCAGACCTATGCTGGAACATTTAACACTGTGGGAGGCAACACTTCTGCCTAGGGAGACTAGTTGCTATGGCAAATAATCTGGTACAGAATTATTTGTGATTCTGTGGGGTGCATCTCCCTAGTCTAAAGTGGCCTCTTGTCTCCCAGGAAGGCTGCAGTTACTTACTCCTCTAGAGGACAGTGTTTCTCTCTTAAATCTACAAACTAGGGCACAGTCAGTATGCAATTAGAAACAGAATGGTGCAGACAGCCTATTCTCTTATTGTATAGAGAACTGTGTCGGTTTGTCTATAAATTCAATCTCTATCTGGAGAGTTCTGTAATGGTGTAGGTCTACTCACCAGGGTTGGGGCCATTTCAATTCAGGAAGTACACTAAAATTCAGATTATTTTCCATTAGGAACATTTCAAATTGGAATTTGGTTTGGAAATTGACCGAAATTCAAATGGAATTGACCCCAACCCTGCTACTCACGTAATATCACAATGCAAATAGTCACACTGCAGATGATTGTTGTGAAATTGCAGAAAATATCTTCTATCATGTTTACCCTAGTTTTTCTCTAAAATATGACCATAACATGAGATTTAAAACCAAAAGAAAGGATAGAGAAAAAGGAGGACATAAAATGATGGAATGATATGATCAACAGGCGCTCTTTTATTTACCGTCTCTGTCAAACCTGAGCAATCAAAAACAGGTCAGTCGCATCATCTTCTGTTCTCTATACTCCTGTCTGCTTCGTTACCCAGGCAACAGAGACTGATGGCTTCTTCGTGCTACAGCACTACACTACATTTCCCATGACTCCCTTCTGTCTTGCATATCTACAACTTCCTTCAGCATCCAGTCATTGCTGCCAGTGTGTGGAAGGGGATGTCGGGGAGAGAGAGCGAGAGAATGTGTGTGCGTGACAGCACCTTTCAGGCAGTAAGTGAGTGTGTGGTCTTAGGTGTGTGTGTGTATGCATGGCATCAGTTGTTAGGTGTGTGTGTGGTGTCAAGTGTCTGTTCCACAGTCCAGGCTCCTACTTCTCGTTCTCATCTTCTTCACTCATGCTACTGAAAGAGGCGGAAGCCCCTTTGGGTGAGGAAGGGGAGGCTGGTCGGGGGTGAAGCCAGCGCGAGGGGGGAGACGGGGAACGAGACAAAGACAGTTGCCGGGGGGGACTGTTACTAGGCGACCCGTGGGGTGATAGGGCGTAGGAGATCATCCGACCACTACGCTCACTAAACACCTGTTTCTGTTAAGGTAAGGAGAGAGAGAGGTTTGTGAGAGAACTATCACTTCAAAGACTAGGCTAGAGGTAGAAGCTAAACACAGTTTAGGTTCATAGATCAGATTTGCAAACAAAGAAGTGAAATGTCAGATGAGTGATTGAAATATGTCCATGAGTGGAGCATTAGAGGCAGGCTTTAGCTTACCCATGTTCCATCTGGGCCGAACAGTTCCAGGAAGTTACCGATGAACTCCCGTGATTTCTCCTCCCACTTCTGTATGAGGTCATGGCTCTTCTCCTCCACGCGGTAGACAAAGTGTTTACTCTTCTCCTCCACCGTTTTCACTTTCTCCTTCATACGGTCCACCTGGTTCTGCAGGCGGTACTTCTTCTCCTGAGGTTGTAGAAAGGTTGTAGGAATGTAACTGACATACAGGTAACTGCCAAAATAAAGGAAATACCAACATAGTGTCTTAAAAGGGCATTGGGCCACCACAGAACAGCTGCAATGCGCCTTGGCATATATTCTATAAGTGTCTGGAACTCTATTGGAGGGATGTGACACCATTGTTCCATGAGAAGTTCCATCATTTGGTGTTTTGTTGATGGTGGTGGAAAACGTTGTCTCAGGCGCCGCTCCAGAAGCTCCCATAAGTGTTCAGTTGGGTTGAGAGCTGGTGACCGACGGCCATGATATATTGTGAAACATCAGCAAGTTGAGCAGTCTTCGTCTCTGAAGCGCCAGCCAAACTTGCCCCAACAATCCCCCCTCTTTCGAAGTCACTGAGGTCTCTTCTTCTAGCCATGGTAGCTAAAATAATGGGCAACTGTGCCTGCTCAGCATTTTTATACATGACCCTAAGAATGATGGGATGTTAATTCCACACCTGTGTGCAAGCACCTGCTTTCAATATACTTTGTGTCCCTCATTAACTCAGGTGTTTCCGTCAGTTACCTGTATGTGTCTCTCAACAAATACAGACAGAACATACTGTGTCTGTGTGTTCGTTGAAAGACATCAGTTATGTTCCCAGTGTACGGAATACACACACGTTATTTTTAAGGTAGACACACACACTTACGTTGATGAAGCTGACATTGAGCTCTTTAGCGGTGTAGCCCCGCTGTAGATTGCGTCTAGCGTAGAGGTCGTAGTCTCGAACGATACGAGTGATCAGGTCAGAGGTCGAGATACCCTCTGTCCGCTGAGTTGGCACGAACATGCCTGGAACACACACATAAATACCCACACATTATAAATACACACATTATACAAACACAAATACACACATTATATATTATAAATACACACAAGGAGAAACATGAGCACAAACACACACACACACACTATAAATACACACACATGGATGAACATGAACACACACATACACACACATACTATAAATACACACACATACAATAAATACACGCATATGAACACGCACACACATTATAAATACATATGGACGAACATGAACACACATACACACACACATTATAAACACGCACACAGGAACACATACACTAATCATAAATACAGCTTCACACACACACACACACACACACACACACACACACACACACACTCACCTGCCTCCTTGATGTGTTTGTAGACGTCCTCAGTTCCTGCTGAGGAGTATGGGATATCGTCATGAGCCACAAAATCGATCTGAGAAACAATCAGAACACAAGACAAGAATCTATACACAATCTCTATACAGTCTATACATAATATATACCCCATCTCTACACAGTCTCTACACAGTCTACACACAATATATACCCCATCTCCACACAGTCTACACACAATATATACCCCATCTCTACACCGTCTACACACAATATATACCCAGTCTCTACACAATCTCTATACAGTCTATACACAGTCTATAAACAATAAATATACAGTGTCTACACACAGCACGGGAGAAACAAAATGAAAACGCATTCAGATAAACTGACACACAGAAAAGAGACATGCTTGCATCCATCATAAATAGTCTCTACACACACATATACACACACAAACACACAGAGAGCCTTGATGGGAATAGACAAACACACACACACCTTGTGCTTTTCCAGGAAGTCCTGTGTGAGCGTCCATGGTGCATCTCGGACCACTTCGTCGACATAGCGACAGTGTCTCAGAGCCTCGTACCTCTCATCCTCCGTCATCACAGTGAAACCCTTATACTTATGGGTCAGCTCATCACTACACACTGACACACACACACACAGACAAACAAACATACACAAACAAACACACACACATGAAACAGTCACAAAGGTACAAAGAAACAGATAGCAAAACATGTATGAGTTATTCATACTAAGAGTCATTATATCCACATGTGTATGAATGTGTGTGTTTGTGTACATATCTGCATGTGTGTGTGTGTGCATACCTCCCACTATGAGGTATGCATTGGGGAAGAGGTTCTTGGCCTGCATCAGAGCTCTGGCATGGCCGGAGTGGAACAAATCAAATATCCCATCTGCATATACACGCACTGGACGGTCTACTGTAGAGGACAGACACACAGTGTACATCTAACACATACCTTCTCCTCTCCTGATGATGTAAGTGAATGTGAGGAGGAGAGGATGCGGAAAAGAAGAAGAGATGGCTATGAGGGAAGATGCTGAGGATGGTAGGAAGAGAGGATGAAGAATGAGGATGAGAGGAGGAATAGTGAGAGAAGAGTGATGAGAGGGGGGCGTAACAGAGGACGAGAGGAGGTATACCTGGGGTCCCTCTGCGGGCTTGAGCAATGGAGAGTCTCTCATGAGGGGCGCGACACTCACAGCTGGTGTCCTTAGCAAAGAGAGCAGGCTCAGTCAGCATCTGAGAGAGGGAGGAGAGAGAGATTTAACTGTTAAGTGCTTTTTGTTCAGTATAATAGTGCTAACATCAGCATATTAGAACAGCACATGCATCAAATTCAAACCCCTACAAAACTCTCACTCCTCTCAACAAACCAAAAATGGTATGGAGTCTCAGACACATGATAGGTGAAGTGTGTTAAGGAGGGGAAGAAAAGGAGGGAAATAATGTGATAAAACCTGAAAAAAATTTAATTTGAGGGGGGTGAAGAGAGGAACAGGAGATACAGGGAAGGATAGTGACCGATAAAGAGAGGAGAGAAGGAAAGCGATGGAGGACAGAAGGAAAGTTGAATGACATTCATGTCCCCTTCTTGATAGTCATCCCCTGTTTCTCTCCGGCATAATTCCAGTAATTACATTATTGATCAGGCCTGATATCTATTCTCTATCACAACTATTGATTACATGATGAGGGAACGAGCAGCACCCAGTGCTATTGATCTGCTACTGGCTAAAATGGAACTTCATCCCTCCCTCTACCAACACCTCGTTTTCCATCTCTCTCTCTCTTTCTCTAGGGGGGAGAGAAAGAGGAATTGGAACATGCATGACTTTCTGTCCCCAGTAACTTCATGGATCCCACTCCCAAACACACGAGAGAACTGAGAGACATACTGGAGACTATATGTTACCCTGGGAGACTAGATCTTATTCACAAAGCGAGAGAGAGAGAGTGAAGGTGCAACTGAACAGTAACCATGATCACAAAACACACAGCACAGTCTCCTCTAGAGGGCAACATAGAAACCATGGTTTCTTGATTTCTAGGGATAATGGGATCTTAGATTGTTCATATTAATACCTTTGTCTACATTTGTCATCCATAACACTGAATATTTAAAGGTAATTCCACCTCTACATATTCCATTTGGATAAGGGATGAGGAAGAACAGAAAGGAGGTGGAGATGATCATAACATCATCAGATGGTCTTGGCTAGCAACCGTCTTGTGAGCTCCCATCCCCATAGTAACAGATCGGACAGAACAGAACAGTGAGGAGGACGCACTGAGGTAACGTTTCTCCCACAATCCACTGCAAGGTGAGAAGGGGGAGGAGCCCAGTGTGGACAAAGGGCAGGCGGTGGCCTCGAACGATCGACAGATCAGAGTGACCGCAGCGAATGTTCTCACTAAAGCCCTGAAACTGGCACAAGCAGGCAACATCTGGTCTAAGAAGGATTAACTAAGAAAAAAAACACACTAAAAACCTCAACTAAAAAATCAACCACAACACTGTGATGGTAGCACACAGGAGGAAAGAAAGAGAGGGAGAGGCACAGGGATGTGGGAATAGGGAATAGGGAGGAGGATATGATGAAGAGAAGGAGAGGCACAAAGAATAAAAGGGAATAACAAAGACAGAGAGAGAAAGATAGAAAGAGAGACTGAATGGAGCTGGCATGGAGCTAGCATCGCCCCTCTGTATCCTTGCGCTTTTGTGTCCTCATCAGGAGATCTATGCCAGGCTGCCTATGCCCACACATACACACACCCCTGCCAATACTGCGAAACACGCCCAACCCCCCATCCTCCACACAGACACACACAGTCCATTCAGCACTCCGAGCATCCCGCAAAGACACACACAGACAGTGGATCTGTTTCATAACAAGAAGACTAGCCAGCCTCTCCCTCTCCCTCTTTCTCTCCTTCACACACAAACACACCCTACCGTGCGCGGCTGGGGGCAGGTGTGCTCGAGCTCCTCCATGTTTCCCCTAAAGGCTCATGGGATACGGCGGCTGAACCCCCTGTCTGTGACTCAGCATCAGTGAGATGATCCCTCTCTCTCTATTTCTCTCTACCGCCCTCTCTTCCTCCCCCTCCCTCTTCACTTCCCTCTGTATCCCCACCCACTCTGCCCTCTTCTCTCCCTCCCTCTATTCCACCTCTTCCATCCCTTTCTCCTCCCCCTCTCCTCCTCTCTTTGGCAGAGTGATCTTTCACTCACAGACCAGCAGCCAAGCGCCTCCAAACTCAAGCCATGGCGACGACAAATATGTGAGAGAGCTCCAATCAGTGCACAGATCCCACTGTATCATTTGCATGGAGGACAAGGATTGGCTGAGCTGGCTAGGACCATCAGTGAAGGACGGCATTGAGCATCAGTGTCTATCTAGGAGGCTATATCTCAATAGTCTACAGTTGCTCTCCTCTCCTCTGAAAACACAATATAGGTGAAAGTAATATGATACATGCACATTGAGGTTCCTCCCTCTGCGGTGTCCCAACAGTCTTAACCAGCTTCTGTTTCTTGTCCCCTTTCCTCTTTGACCACATCAGGATAGGTGAAAGCAGAAGGCTTTTACAGCAGTAGACACACCTATCCAGTGCTTTTGGGGATCAGTTGTTATGGGAGAAAAGAGGAGAGAACACATTTAAGAATATACAGGGAACAGTATCTGTTTTCCACTGAATTACACTGATACACAGAATAGACCTTATTCTATTTATATGAAGCAGCAGGAACAGGACATTGAAGTGGATCTTGCTGAACTTCACACTTCTCTCTCCATCCATCTCTATCTTTACTTCTCTCTACCCCAGACCATCCTCTCACTTTCTATCTTTCAACCACTTCATGTAAGAGTCTCCTAGACTTTTCATCTTGAAATGAAAGTTCAAAAACATATAAGACACTGTCTCATTGTCAGAGACAACTTTAGTTGTCTTGGGTTGAATTTCATGATCCATGCATACCTCACTACAGCCACAAACAGTAACCTGGGAGAAAGTACCTGATAGCCCACTTAATTTCTAACATGCGAATAGCCCAAGTCCATTATGTCCCGTGCCATAATGGTCCTGACATCATGTCATAGTACACTTAGGCAATAGGTAAGTGTACACAGTTGGTTAGCTAACTTACCGTGCCCGATTGCCTCCTGTGTCCGGCCACACCCGGTGCAACAGGGTCGCATGCATACTTGTGAGTTCCATTGCTTGTACGCCCCACCATCTTGAGAGAACCGTATCTGTCCGTCGTCAGTCAACCATTGAGTATTTAAAAACGGTCCTGGATTTTCCCTTCCCTCGTTCCACCCGTCGCCAACAGGCAGCGAGACCCAGACACTGACACACTGCGTGCAAGTGTAGCGGACTAGACCGAGAGCCAGATCATACGCACGAGCCTCAGGAAACACCGGCCAGTATAGAAGATTAGGGTTAGGCATCCAGGTCGGCGTGTGCGTTTTTAACCGCTGTCTGGAGTCGGACACCGCATGCATGACCGACCACACATCACATGCATGACCGACCACACTGGGGGACAGCGGGGACATAGGCCTAGTTCACCAACAATGTCCAATTGGTGGGTCTCGTTCTGCGGCCAAGTGGGTTGAACAAACGAGTAGGCTGTGTCCAGGTTACTAAAGTTTGTGGCCAAATTAGGTGGTCTCTTGAAAAAACACTGCACAGTAAAATCAAATCAAATGTATTTATATAGCCCTTCTTACATCAGCTGATATATCAAAGTGCTGTACAGAAACCCAGCCTAAAACCCCAAACAGCAAGCAATGCAGGTATAGAAGCACGGTGGCTTGGAAAAACTCCCTAGAAAGGCCAAAACCTAGGAAGAAACCTAGAGAGGAACCAGGCTATGAGGGGTGGCCAGTCCTCTTCTGGCAGTGCCGGGTGGAGATTATAACAGAACATGGCCAAGATGTTCAAATGTTCATAAATGACCAGCATGGTCAAATAATAATAATCACAGTAGTTGTCGAGGGTGCAACAAGTCAGCACTCAGGAGTAAATGTCAGTTGGCTTTTCATAGGCAATCATTGAGAGTATCTCTACCGCTCCTGCTGTCTCTAGAGAGTTGAAAACAGCAGGTCTGGGACAGGTAGCACGTCCGGTGAACAGGTCAGGGTTCCATAGCCGCAGGCAGAACAGTTGAAACTGGAGCAGCAGCGCACGGCCAGGTGGACTGGGGACAGCAAGGAGTCATCATGCCAGGTAGTCCTGAGGCATGGTCCTAGGGCTCAGGTCCTCCGAGAAGAGAATTAGAGAGCATACTTAAATTCAGACAGGACACCGGATAAGACAGGAGAAATACTCCAGATATAACAGACTGACCCTAGCCCCCCGACACATAAACTACTGCGCATAAATACTGGAGGCTAAGACAGGAGGGGTCAGGAGACACTGTGGCCCCATCCGATGTTACCCCCGGACAGGACAAAACGGCCAGGATATAACCCCACCCACTTTGCCAAAGCACAGCCCCCACACCACTAGAGGGATATCTTCAACCACCAACTTGAGACAAGGCCGAGTAGAGTATAAGTCCCCAGTGTTAAATTAGCAGTGTCAAAAACGATTTACGCCCATATATTAGTGCAATACTGGATCTTTAGGACGTCCTTACCACAAACCATAACCCCTACCCTAACCCTAACCCTTACCAGTTGAAATGTCAACTTCAATGAGGTGATGTTAGAGTTGGGACGTCTCAAGGATCCCTGATAGCATGGACACTGTATTTGGATGAACAACCTGCAGTATCGAACGACCCCTAGTGTGGTTGTAGATAACCTCTAGTTATGGTGTTTGTTTTACACTAAATAGTTTAAGAAACATAACTGGTCAGCCCACCAATATCTGTTGTTGCCTTCAACATTCTCATCAACGCCATTATGAGGCAGCACCTTGCAGCGAGGTAGCCCTTGATCATGAATCTCAGTACACATAAAGTGCATTCGGAAAGTATTCAGACCCATTTACTTTTTCCACATTTTGTTACGTTACATCCTTATCCTAAAATGGATAAAATAGTTTTTTTTAAATTCTTCTCATCAATCTACACACAATACCCCATAATGACAAAGCAAAAACCGTTTTTAGAAATGTTAGCAAATTTGTAAAAAAATATAAAAAATGAAATATCACATTTACATAAGTATTCAGACCCTTTACTAAGTACTATGTTCAAGCACCTTTGGCAGCGATTACAGCCTCAAGTCTTCCTGGGTATGACATCAGAAGCTTGGCACACCTGCATTTGGGGAGTTTCTCCCATTCTTCTCTGCAGATCCTCTCAAGACATGTCAGGTTGGATGGGGTCGCTGCACAGCTATTTTCAGATCTCTCCATAGATGTTCGATCGGCTTCAAGTCCGGGCTCTGGCTGGGCCACTCAAGGACATTCAGAGACATGTCCTGAGGCCACTCCTGTGTTGTCTTGGCTGTGTGCTTATGGTTGTTGTCCTGTTGGAAGGTGAACCTTTGCCTCAGTCTGAGGTTCTGAGCGCTTTGGAGTAGGTTTTCAACAAGGATCTCTCCTTCAGATGCCTTTTCGCAAACTCCAAGCGGGCTGTCATGTGCCTTTTACTGAGGAGTGATTTGCGTCTGGCCTCCCTACCATGAAGGCCTGATTGGTGGAGTGCTGCAGAGATGGTTGTCCTTCTGGAACGTTTTCACATCTCCACAGAGGAACTCTAGAGCTCTGTCATAGTGAACATCAGGCGGCAAACTCTAGGAAGAGTCTTGGTGGCTCCAAACTACAGTTGAAGTCGGAAGTTTACATACATACTTAGCCAAATACATTTAAACTCAGTTTTTCACAATTCATGACATGTAATCCTAGTAAAAATTCCCTGTCTTAGGTCAGTTAGGATCACCACTTTATTTTAAGAATGTGAAATGTCAGAATAATAGTAGAGGGAATTATTTATTTCAGCTTTTATTTCTTTCATCACATTCCCAGTGGGTCAGAAGTTTACATACACGCAATTAGTATTTGGTAGCATTGCCTTTAAATTGTTTAACTTGGGTCAAACGTTTTGGATAGCCTTCCAAAAGCTTCCCACAATAAGTTGGGTGAATTTTGGCCCATTCCTCCTGACAGAGCTGATGTAACTGAGTCAGGTTTGTAGGCCTCCTTGCTCACACGCGCTTTTTCAGTTCTGCCCACACATTTTGTATAGGATTAAGGTCAGGGCTTTGTGATGGCCACTTCAATACCTTGACTTTGTTGTCCTTAAGCCATTTTGCCACAACTTTGGAAGTATGCTTGGGGTCAATGTCCATTTGGAAGACCCATTTGCGACCAAGCTTTAACTTCCTGACTGATGTCTGGAGATGTTGCTTCAATATATCCACATAATTCTCCTCCCTCATGATGCCATCAATTTTATGAAGTGCACTAGTCCCTCCTGCAGCAAAGCACCCCCACAATATGATGCTGCCACCCCCGTGCTTCACGGTTGGGATGGTGTTCTTCGGCTTGCAAGCATCCCACTTTTTCCTCCAAACATAACGATGGTCATTATGGCCAAACAGTTCTATTTTTGTTTCATCAGAACAGATGACACTTCTCCAAAAAGTACAATCTTCGTCCCCATGTGCAGTTGCAAACCGTAGTCTGGCTTTTTTATGGCGGTTTTGGAGCAGTGGCTTCTTCCTTGCTGAGCGGACTTTCAGGTTATGTCGATATAGGACTCGTTTTACTGTGGATATAGATACTTTTGTACCTGTTTCCTCCAGCATCTTCACAAGGTCCTTTGCCGTTGTTCTGGGATAGATTTGCACTTTTAGCACCAAAGTACGTTCATCTCTAGGAGACAGAACGCGTCTCCTTCCTGAGCGGTATGACGGATGCGTGGTCCCATGGTGTTTATACTTGCGTACTACTGTTTGTACAGATGAACCTGGTACCTTCAGGAGTTTGGAAATTGCTCCCAAGGATGAACCAGACTTGTGGGAGTCACATTTTTTTTCTTAAGTCTTGGCTGATTTCTTTTGATTTTCCCATGATGTCAAGCAATGAGGCACTTAGTTTGAAGGTAGGCCTTGAAATACATCCACAGGTACACCTGACATAATTTTCTGGAATTTTCCAAGCTGTTTAAAGGCACAGTCAACCTAGTGTATGTAAACTTCTGTTTGTGATACAATGAATTATAAGTGAAATAATCTGTCTGTAAACATTTGTTGGAAAAATTACTTGTCATGCACAAATTAGATGTCCTTACCGACTTGCCAAAACTATAGTTTGTTAACAAGAAATTTGTGGAGTGGTTGAAAAACGAGTTTTAATGACTCCAACCTAAGTGTATGTAAACTTCCGACTTCAACTGTACTTCCATTTAAGAATGATAGAGGCCATTGTGTTCTTCGGGACCTTCAATGTTAGACATTTTTTGGTACCCTTCCCCAGATCTGTGCCTCGACACAATCCTGTCTCGGAGCTCTACGGACAATTCCTTCGACGTCATGGCTTGGTTTTTGCTCTGACATACACTGTCAACTGTGGGACCTTATATAGACAGGTGTGTGCCTTCCAAATCATGCCCAATAAATTACATTTACCACAGGTGGACTCCAATCAAGTTGCAGAAACATCTCAAGCATGATCAATGGAAACAGGATGCACCTGAGCTCAATTTGCAAAAATAAATCTAAAATGCTTTGTCATTATGGGGTATTGTGTGTAGATTGATGATGGGAAAAATGATTTAATCCATTTTAGAATAATGCTGTAACATAACAAAATGTGGAAAAGGGAAGTGGTCTGAATACTTTAGAAGGAAGAAAAGGAAGAAAAGAGGCGACCCTCTGTGCTAATTAGCTTAGAACACTTGTGTGTAAGCATATCTCGGGAAATGCAGTGGGAGTGTAGTTGTGTCAGATGGAGGCTCCATAGCTGTATAGATCTGTGCAAAACTGCTACAGTTAAGTGTATGTTTTTCATTTGAAAGATTCTTTCCTGCTGATGAAAGATAAGGACCATGTGTTTCGAAAGCCGTATCACAAGCGATGATTATTGGCGTTTCTAAACATTCAAACACAGCGTCGGCATTGTAGTTCACGTGAGGCAGTCGTAGGCGAAGCTAATGGCTGAGAACTGTAGGGAGAAAGCAGAATAGAGGGTGAGTTTCAAACAAACTTGTCTTAATGTCATTTGGTATTCCAATTAAACTTCATATTTGATTGTCAGATTTATTGTACAACATTTTTTGGGAAACATTTGATAAAAGTCACTAACTAGCCTATAGCTAAAGTGGTTAGCTAGCTAGCTTGATTGACTCTTGCTCAATATTTTTCCCATGAAAGGCTTTTAGACCAATGTCTGTGAGGGACATTATTAGCTAGCGAGCTAATGCTTCTAAAATTATATGTAATTGATTTTGAGTGTTGTGCAGGTGTTCCATGCCAGCCACCACCTAGCGTTAGCTAGCTAGCTACTGTAGCTAGATGCTGTGCCGCCACGTACAGCTAGCTCTCGGCTGCTTAGCTAGCTAGCGGCTGACAACGACTGTGAACACCATTTTTTTGTGCTTAGCTAGCCAACAATACCTGATACTAATGCTATGGGTTGTTCTTTCAATTTCATCTCCTTCTATGTGGCGGACTATTCTGATAAAGGAGAGTGAATAATTATAGACAACTTGCATAATGTTATCCTGCAATCACTGCGTCCAAAATACCAGAGTCGACTGCAGTTACTGCACTTTTACTACATTTTTAGATTACTTGCATTTCATTGTTGGTGCGACAAAAGGTACATCAGCCAGCAAGCTTTTTAGGACTGGGGGTGAACTCATGGGGGTGTTTATTGACACATGGAACTGGTTGGTGGTTTGTTTGATACTACCCTCCTGCTTGAAGAGAATCAAAGCATTATCTGTAGCTACCAACAAGCGACAGCTGGGCGAATGGGAGAGCAAATGTTGAGTAGCTAGCGAGTTGTCACAGGTGTACCGGTAATCAATTGGATGGAAACGCAGCGGTGTCCGATTGATGCTCCATTTATATTACATCTGAGCAGTCCGTTGCGTTGCACCAGATGTCATTCATTTCAATTGGGACCGTCCGCAAAGGAGTGGTATCGCAGCTCCGTCGAAGGCTCCGTTTGAGAAATGGCTGACGCATACATTGCATTTCTTCAAACTTTGCGTCATCTTTAGTGCAGCCAGAGTCCATCAATTTTAACAGGAAGTTACCAAAGCACAGGACAAGTTGACAATTATGTGGTTTTCGGGATGGCTTTATGGGATAGCTTGCAACTTGTAAACAATTATCCATTCCTAAGTGAGTACTATTTTAATAGTAATGTTAAATAATAGACATTGGCTGTTTATAATTATATTATGGCTGGTGCTTCCTTTTTTGTGATGGTAATGATGTTTGTTTTGATAAAAAATATTTGGTGGAGGTTGTAAAGGGTTGCTTCAATCAAATCTGGTATCAGGATAACATGTGATTCAGAGTCACCATATCTACTTTAAGTATTTTTATTTAACACAAGCGATAAATGGTAAATGCAATTTTCGTATATACGGGTTCACTGTATCACCACGCAGGGTAAAGCAGAGAACTGACTGAAATAGTACAGACATCTTCTTTTATACTGTGACAGAGGTAGTTCCAACTTTAGAGTTGGCCTGTCACAGTAGACGCTTAGCGTGGTTTAAACTTGCTAGCCTATCGGTGGTGCCCAGGCTGGTCCCAGCCTCACAGCACACAGGATCCAGATATCCGGAAGTGTTTGTTGTGTAGATTGAGCTGAGTTGTCGGTTGCTACATTGCTCAGTTCCTGTTTTCTTGTTATTCATAAATTTTCCATCTTGTCTCAACCTTGTGATTAGCACAGTCGACACCCTAGATTAGCAACAGCTTTTCTGCAGTCACGCTATGTTTCGTGATTAACATGTCCTATTTCTATAAGGCATATATTTTTGTTAAAAAGAGAACAAAACCATCCTTCACAAGGTGGCTAACTAACGTTACAGTACAGTATCTTCAACCTTGCTTTAAGCTCAGCCTGGTCACTAGAAAAAAATTCAATTTTGCCTTTATTCCAATGCATTAGATTTATCTGTTGATTTATAATTGTTTGCTTTTGTCAGTGAGCTGTTTAGAGCATTCATCGCTTTGTTTTCCAGGTGCATGCGGGTGTTGATATTCTCTGTGCAGTCCTTGGCCAGAAAAAGTATACCATTTATTTAGCGTTATTGATCAGCTGATGATGTAGTTGAGACCGAGTCTGCGTCTCTCACATAGGTAGGCAGACCATTCCATTAAAATGGAGCTCTATAGGAGAAAGCCCTGCCTCTAGCTGTTTGCTTAGAAATTCTAGGGACAATTAGGAGGCCTGCATCTTGTGACCGTAGCGTACGTGTAGGTATGTACGGCAGGACCAAATCGTAAAGATAGGTAGGAGCAAGCCCATGTAATGCTTTGTAGGTTAGCAGTAAAACCTTGAAATCAGCCATTGCCTTAACAGGAAGCCAGTGTAGGGAGGCTAGCACTGGAGTAATATGATCAAATTTTTTGCTTCTAGTCAGGATTCTAGCAGCTGTATTTTGCACTAACTGAAGATTATTTAGTGCTTTATCCGGGTAGCCGGAAAGTAGAGCATTGCAGTAGTCTAACCTAGAAGTAACAAAAGCATGGATTAATTTTTCTGCATCTTTTTTGGACAGAAAGTTTCTGATTTTTGCAATGTTACGTAGATGGAAAAAAACTGTCCTTGAAACAACTTATTTCTTTTGTTATTCATTTATCCATTATTAAACACAATATATTTACTGTAATACTGTTCAACTATGATGATTGAATACAAGGCCTACTGGCTGTAAGCCTACTGGCTGTAAATGCTATGTTCTTAATAAAAACAAATGTTTTGTTGAAACTGCTCTTTATTTTTTAGCATATTGGATTTTTCCCATTCAGTAATATATCATATTTGAGAGACATTCGTGCTCGGGGTCAGTGATAAGCTTCGGCTGTTTTAGTTTAGGCTACTGTAGGTCTAATTCAGATTAACTACCACGATAAAGCGATTAGAAAGTTGTTACCTGGTTGTTGTCAAATACAAGTATAGGCCTGTGGTGTATAATCAGCAGACTAGAAGCAAGATTGTAATGACAAAGTTTCGGGTTTATTCCCTATACATTTCCAATTACAACGTTTTGTGGAAATGGGAAGGGAACAAATCAGATGGCATTCTCTTGTCCGTCAGCCATCTCCTGCCACGCCAAACATTTCTGTCTCTGTAGCACACAGTTCCCCACTCTGCCACAGGTGTGTAGAACTGGCTCATTATGAGCGCTGCTGTAGGTGCGGAGTGCTGCCGCTGCAGTGGCGCTCTCCAAGGTGCTAAACTGAATCTTGTGAGCACTTTCTCCCGCACTGGTTGCTGTCAGCGATTCTGAAACAATCTTCAGTTGTGCACTCTGCTGGTTTGCAGGTTAAACAACAATTCTTAATTTTTACTTAACCTTCTCAAATATAGTTACAAATATAATTACAACACTATTGTGAAGCCTATTACTGGCAACTTCAGGAGGTAATGGCAATCTGTGAAGGCCAGCCTGCAACGGGAGGAGGAGGGTCCGGTGGGGGAAAAAATGACTACAAAGTGTACATTGGATAATTATGGTTATAAAGTCAGTCACGCCCAAACTGAGTTTGTAAGTGAGTTGTTCACGACTTAGCCTACTGGGGGGTTGGGTATGGATTACTTACAGTACATGCCCACTTTTGGCAAAGATGCCCAATTGCACAGAGACAACACATTGTGATCTGCCATGTGGACATTTGTTGTCAAGTCTGCATATCGGGCAATGCACATTTTGCTCGGCAAATGGAAGTGAAAATGGGCTTTCATAAAGTTGGTGCAAACTTCCAATGCATTTCAACAATTTTGCCAGGTGGCCAGGAATGTAACATCTGACCATAGAAATCCTAGAATTGACATGAACCTTCTTATGATGGTCCAAAGAACAGCCATATTGGTCAGGGAGTTGGTCAACCATGGTTTGCCAGTGCTGTAATAAATTCATTGTTTTACACAATGTCTAATCTGCACTGTGTGTCAGCTATATAGCCAGACAGTTTAGGAAAGAATGAGTCCATTAAATTGTTAGATTAACTGCCAATTCAAACAATGCCATCAATCCACATCCATGCACTGGCTGAAATCATTTGATGACAGGACAGACAAGTGTAAATGCAACAAATACTGATGTATTGTATCACATAATGGCACTCACAGCTTTCCAAGAAAACAAAATCTGAGACATTTATTGTCTGTTTCCATATATTTTAGAGACTATTTATACAGAACATTGGCATAAAACCCGTATAAACTGTATTTATAATTATATGACATTATTTTAGGTCGACTATAATTCGATGACAAAATTTGTTACATCACATGCCTTACTTTTATTTTCCTGCATAAGTAAAAGCAGGAAATCTATCACCTATGCCTCTACTACCATTCATTCCAAATAGACTAATTTTGAATTTCTCCCTGACCAAGATGGCAGCCATTTTCTTCCCATTTTGGAACTGAGGGTTTATGACAAAGTCCCCTTTAGTAATTTCATAGGAGCTCTATGCATCTGACATGGTCACTCCTGCTGTATGTCAACCATCAAACCACTGGTGTTGGTGAGTATATTAGCTAAGTAGATAGCTGGTACTAGCTAGCTAGTAGCTACTTTTGGTTATACAACATAATATCATAATGCTAGCTAGCCAGGCTAGTTATGATAACACAGATGAAAGGGAAATAATACTGTAGCTAGCTTAATCAGGGAGAGTTCAAGATTGATGTAGGGAAATGCCTTAAACCGTCCATTGGGGCAACTGTGTGCATTATGTAGTGGAAATGTTTGTGTCCTCTGTGTCTCTGCAGATGCGTGACTACATGTAGCGTATTGTTTCTTGTAATTGTGTTCTGTGACTTTGCTCTTAAGAAGGGAACTGATAGAAAGAGAACAGAAAGAAGGGAACACATTTTTACTTTGGCCTAACGCCTAGAAACTGTGTGTGCAAGGTCATGATCAGCCTATTGCACAATGAGAGCAGAGATGCCTAGTTTGTGCATGAGTATAAAGAGTGCTAAAAATGAAGCACCCCTTCAGAGCTTCTGACAGACTTGTACTTTGAGTATTAAGTTTGTTGTAACCTCTCCGGCCGTGATAAAAAAGATTTGTTAATTTAACTTTGACTTGAAGTCCTTAGTGGTAATTTCCACTACAATTTGGCGTCACAAAACAGGATGATTTATTCTACCTGTGAAGCTTGGCAGTGAGGGTCTGCAAGGGAACACCGGTGGCGCATTCCATGTGAAGGCGTGCAAGAGAAATTCCTGTCTGACCAAAGACAACGAGGACCCGCCCACACCAGACACTCACTGTGGGCTGCACGGGAGAAAACACATAATCTACGAAACCTGGAAGGACTGACTGAAATACAGTAAGTCAATATAAATGAATTTTTAACTGTTTTGAGAAGCTTAGAAAAGGATCCAGAGTCCCAAGAGGGGACTAGGCGGGGGTAGAGAGGCAACGTTGTCTGTAAGTATTCAGGGAATATTTACGTAGTTCTGGGAATTCCATTTTCCAATTCCATTCCATTCACAGTGCCATCCGTTTTGTCACCAAAGCCCCATATACTACCCACCACTGCGACCTGTACGCTCTCGTTGGCTGGCCCTCACTTCATACTCGTCGCCAAACCCACTGGCTCCAGGTCATCTACAAGTCTTTGCTAGGTAAAGCCCCGCCTTATCTCTGTTCACTGGTCACCATAGCAGTACCCACCCGCAGCATGCGCTCCAGCAGGTATATTTCACTGGTCACCCCCAAAGCCAATTCTTCCTTTGGCCGCCTTTCCTTCCAGTTCTCTGCTGCCAATGACTGGAACGAACTGCAAAAATCACTGAAGCTGGAGACTCATATCTCCCTCACTAACTTCAAGCACCAGCTGTCAGAGCAGCTCACAGATCATTGCACCTGTACATAGCCCATCTGTAAATAGCCCATCCAACTACCTCATCCCCATACTGTATTTATTTATTTATTTTGCTCCTTTGCAACCCAGTATCTCAACTTGCACATTCATCTTCTGCACATCTATCACTCCAGTGTTTAATTGCTATATCGTAATTACCTCGCCACTATGGCCTATTTTATTGCCTTACCTCCCTTATCTTACCTCATTTGTACACACTGTATATATACTTTTTCCCCTACTGTATTATTGACTGTATGTTTGTTTATTCCATGTAACTCTGTGTTGTTATGTGTCGAACTGCTTTGCTTTATCTTGGCCAGGTCGCAGTTGTAAAGCTAGCCTACCTGGTTAAATAACGGCGAAATAAAATACAAAATAAAAAAAGTAGTTCTGGGAACTACATGGAAGTTTTTGGAACTCTATGTTAAGGAATTTAAGAATATTAAGTGAGTGCAACGATTTTTGTATGATTGACAAATTTACTGAAAAGGGGAAATTAGTTCCTAGAATGATTGTGGTATGAGTGTGATAATTGTTAGAGCAAAGTAGATTGACAGGGTATAATCAAAATTTAATCATGGGGAAAGGGAACAGTAAAAGTAGATATGAAGACCCAAATTGGGCAACAAAGGGACCCAGTAAAGTGATGAAAAAAAGGTTTGTAAGGGTGTACTGTGCTAGACAGAAGATTGGACAGCATGAACTGGTGGTGATTTCCCTGAGGATGGCACCCTGAGCTCTGACAAACTGGATGGACCTGGTGGTGGTTTTCCCTGAGGATGGCACCCTGAGCTCTGACAAACTGGATGGACTGATGGTGGTTTCCCTGAGGATGGCACCCTGAGCTCTGACAAACTGGATGGACTGATGGTGGTTTCCCTGAGGATGGCACCTGAGCTCTGACAAACTGGATGGACTGATGGTGGTTTCCCCTGAGGATGGCACCCTGAGCTCTGACAAACTGGATGAACTGGTGGTGATTTTCCTGAGGATGGCACCCTGAGCTCTGACAAACTGGATGGACTGATGGTGATTTCCCTGAGGATGGCACCCTGAGCTCTGACAACTGGATGGACTGATGGTGGTTTCCCTGAGGATGGCACCCTGAGCTCTGACAAACTGGATGGACTGATGGTGATTTCCCTGAGGATGTCACCCTGAGTTCTGACAAACTGGATGGACTGATGGTGGTTTCCCTGAGGATTACATTTACATTTACATTTAAGTCATTTAGCAGACGCTCTTATCCAGAGCGACTTACAAATTGGTGCATTCACCTTATGATATCCAGTGGAACAACCACTTTAACAATAGTGCATCTAACTCTTTTAGGGGGGGGGGTTAGAAGGATTACTTTATCCTATCCTAGGTATTCCTTAAAGAGGTAGGGTTTCAGGTGTCTCCGGAAGGTGGTGATTGACTCCGCTGACCTGGCGTCGTGAGGGAGTTTGTTCCACCATTGGGGTGCCAGAGCAGCGAACAGTTTTGACTGGGCTGAGCGGGAACTGTACTTCCTCAGAGGTAGGGAGGCGAGCAGGCCAGAGGTGGATGAACGCAGTGCCCTTGTTTGGGTGTAGGGCCTGATCAGAGCCTGAAGGTACGGAGGTGCCGTTCCCCTCACAGCTCCGTAGGCAAGCACCATGGTCTTGTAGCGGATGCGAGCTTCAACTGGAAGCCAGTGGAGAGAGCGGAGGAGCGGGGTGACGTGAGAGAACTTGGGAAAGTTGAACACCAGACGGGCTGCGGCGTTCTGGATGAGTTGTAGGGGTTTAATGCACAGGCAGGGAGCCCAGCCAACAGCGAGTTGCAGTAATCCAGACGGGAGATGACAAGTGCCTGGATTAGGACCTGGCGCCGCTTCCTGCGTGAGGCAGGGTCGTACTCTGCGAATGTTGTAGAGCATGAACCTACAGGACAGGGTCACCGCCTTGATGTTAGTTGAGAACGACAGGGTGTTGTCCAGGATCACGCCAAGGTTTCTTAGCACTGGGAGGAGACACAATGGAGTTGTCAACCGTGATGGCGAGATCATGGAACGGGCAGTCCTTCCCGGGAGGAAGAGCAGCTCCGTCTTGCCGAGGTTCAGCTTGAGGTGGTGATCCGTCATCCACACTGATATGTCTGCCAGACATGCAGAGATGCGATTCACCACCTGGTTATCAGAGGGGGGAAAGGAGAAGATTAATTGTGTGTCGTCTGCATAGCAATGATAGGAGAGACCATGTGAGGATATGACAGAGCCAAGTGACTTGGTGTATAGCGAGAATAGGAGAGGGCCTAGAACAGAGCCCTGGGGGACACCAGTGGTGAGAGCACGTGGTGCGGAGACAGATTCTCGCCACGCCACCTGGTAGAAGCGACCTGTCAGGTAGGACGCAATCCAAGCGTGGGCCGCGCCGGAGATGCCAGCTCGGAGGGGTGGAGAGGAGGATCTGATGGTTCACAGTATCAAAGGCAGCCGATAGGTCTAGAAGGATGAGAGCAGAGGAGAGAGAGTTAGCTTTAGCAGTGAGGAGCGCCTCCGTGACACAGAGAAGAGCAGTCTCAGTTGAATGACTAGTCTTGAAACCTGACTGATTTGGATCAAGAAGGTCATTCTGAGAGAGATAGCAGGAGAGCTGGCCAAGGACGGCACGTTCAAGAGTTTTGGAGAGAAAAGAAAGAAGGGATACTGGTCTGTAGTTTGTTGACATCGGAGGATCGAGTTTAGGTTTTTTCAGAAGGGGTGCAACTCTCGCTCTCTTGAAGACGGAAGGGACGTAGCCAGCGGTCAAGGATGAGTTGATGAGCGAGGTGAGGTAAGGGAGAAGGTCTCCGGAATGGTCTGGAGAAGAGAGGAGGGGATAGGGTCAAGCGGGCAGGTTGTTGGCGGGCCGGCCGTCACAAGACGCGAGATTTCATCTGGAGAGAGAGGGGAGAAAGAGGTCAAAGCACAGGGTAGGGCAGTGTGAGCAGAACCAGCGGTGTCGTTTGACTTAGCAAACGAGGATCGGATGTCGTCGACCTTCTTTTCAAAATGGTTGACGAAGTATCAGCGAGAGGGAGGAGGGGGAGGAGGGGGAGGAGGATTCAGGAGGGAGGAGAAGGTGGCAAAGAGCTTCCTAGGGTTAGAGGCAGATGCTTGGAATTTAGAGTGGTAGAAATTGGCTTTAGCAGCAAGACAGAAGAGGAGAATGTAGAGAGGAGGGAGTGAAAGGATGCCAGGTCCGCAGGGAGGCGAGTTTTCCTCCATTTCGCTCGGCTGCCCGGAGCCCTGTTCTGTGAGCTCGCAAGGTCTGGTGGTGATTTCCCTGAGGATGGCACCTGAGCTCTGACAAACTGGATGGACCTGATGGTGGTTTCCCTGAGGATGGCACCCTGAGCTCTGACAAACTGGATGGACTGATGGTGGTTTCCCTGAGGATGGCACCCTGAGCTCTGACAAACTGGATGGACTGATGTGGGTTTCCCTGAGGATGGCACCCTGAGCTCTGACAAACTGGATGGACTGATGGTGGTTTCCCTGAGGATGGCACCCTGAAGCTCTGACAAACTGGATGGACTGATGGTGGTTTCCCTGAGGATGGCACCCTGAGCTCTGACAAACTGGATGGACTGATGGTATCACGTTTCAGGTATGACCCAGATTTAGACAGTGTCGAAGAAACAAAAGTTTATTTCTAATACAGGGGCAGGCAAACGGCAGGTCAAAGGCAGGCAGGGATTAGTAATCAAGAGAGGGTGCAAAAGGTCCAGAAGGCAGGCAGTCTCAGAATCAGGGCAGGCAAGGGTCAATAATCCAGTAAGGTGGGGCAAGGTATAGAACGGCAGGCCGGTTCAGGGTCAGGGCAGGCAGAAGGGTCAAAACCGGGAAGGACTAGGAAACAGACAGGAGCAGGGGAACAAACGCTGGTAGGTTTCACAAACAAAATGAACTGGCAACAGACAGAGAACACAGGTATAAATACACAGGGGATAATGGTGAAGTTGTCTGTCGATGAGATGGGTGGGTCTGGAAACAGGAGACAAAGGGATGTGAGACATGGTTTTAACTCTGGACACATGAAAGGTGGGATGTATACGTAGGGTACGGGGCAACAGAAGACAAACAGCAGAGGAGCTAATGACTTCATAGATGGGAAAAGGGCCGATAAACCTGGGGGAGAGTTTGCGGGACTCCACCCGGGTGGACAGCCATACCTTCTGCCCAAGACGATACCAGGGGAGCCGGGGTCCGGTGGCGATCCTCTTGTCCTCGATATGTGGAGGTGGTCTTGAGGAGGGCCAACCGGGCTCTCCAGGTACGAAGACAGCAGCGGACAAATATCTGGGCCGAAGGTATGCTGACCTCTTCTTGCTCAGGGAAGAGTGGGGGCTGATACCACAGGAAATACTCAAAGGGTGATAGGCCCGTGGCAGAGCAGGGAAGGGTGTTGAGGGTGCAGAACGCCTTCCGGGACGAGAACTGAGGACCCCGGTCTGAGAAAATGTCTACTGGTAGTCCATGGATCTGGAAGACGTGCTGCACCCTGAGCTGGGCCGTCTCTTTGGCAGAGGGTAGCTTGGGGAGAGGAATGAAGTGGGCGGCTTTGGAAAACCGATACACCACGGTCAGGATGGCGGTGTTGCCATCAGACGGGGGGTGACCCATGACAAAGTCCAGGGAGATATGAGACCAGGGACGGTGAGTGACAGGCAAAGGTTGGAGGAGATCAGCCGGAGCTTGCCGAGGAGTCTTGTTCTGTGCACAGACCATGCAAGCGGCGACAAATTCGGAGATGTCATGAACCATGGTAGGCCACCAAAAGCGTTGTCGCACAAAAGCCAGGGTCCGACGGGAGCCTGGCAAGCCTGCCACAGGCAAGCCTGCCACTCCAGGACCGAGGAGCGAACCGCGTCAGGAACAAATATCCAGTTATCTTCCCCCACGCCCTGGGGTTCGGCTGGGAACGCTGCGCCTCACGAACCTGCTTCCCTATCCCAGCTGAGTGCCATCGCCAGGCACGAGGTGGGTAGGATGGTCTCAGGTTCCGGGGTAGTAGCCATGGGGCTTTAGTGGCATGACAGCGCATCCGGCTTGACATTCTTGGATCCCGGACGGTATGAGAGGGAGAAGTTGAACCGGGTGAACAGTAGGGCCCACCTAGCTTGCCTGGAATTGAGGCGCTTGGCGGTGCAGAGATATTCCAGGTTCTTGTGGTCGGTCCACATAATGAAAGGATGTTCCGCTCCCTCCAGCCAGTGACTCCACTCCTCCAACGCTATCTTCACCGTGAGGAGCTCACGATTCCCCATATCGTAGTTCTCTCCGTGGCGTTGAGGCGGTGGGAGAAGAAGGCGCAGGGATGTAACTTGAGGTCGAGGGCAGACCGCTGGGACAGGACAGCCCCCACTCCGACATCCGAAGCGTCGGCCTCCACCACGAACTGGCGGGATGGGTCAGGATGAACCAAGATGAGAGCTGTGGTGAAGCGGTGTTTGAGATCCCAGAACGCCTGGTCAGCTGCTGGGGACCACGTAAACGGACCTTGGGAGAGGTGAGTGCTGACAGGGGGGAAGCCAGGGTGGTGTAGCCCCGGATAAAGCGGCAATAAAAGTTGGCGAATCCCAGGAAACGTTGCAGCTGTACTCTGGACGTAGGCTGGGGCCAATCCACCACCGCTGTCACCTTCTCGGGATCAATCTGTACACTCCCTGCAGCGATGATGTAACCCAGAAGAGAGATGTGGAGAGATGGAATTCGCACTTCTCGGCTTTTACAAAAAGCTGGTTCTCCAGGAGGAGTTGGAGAACCTGTCGGACGTGGAGCACGTGTTCTTGGGTGGAGTGGGAGAAGACGAGGATGTCATTGAGGTAGACGAACCGGTTCAACAAGTCACGGAGAACATCATTAACCAGAGCCTGCCTGGAACACAGCTGGGGCATTGGTAAGGGGTCAGTAATCCAGAGAGGGTGCAAAAGGTCCAAAACGGCAGGCAGTTTCAGGGTCAGGGCAGGCAGGGGTCAATAATCCAGTGAGGTGCGGCAAGGTATAGAACGGTAGGCAGGCTCAGGGTCAGGGCAGGCAGAAGGGTCAAACCGGGAAGGACTAGGAAACAGGAGCAAGAAACAGACAGGAGCAGGCTCAGGGTCAGGGCAGGCAGAAGGGTCAAACCGGGAAGGACTAGGAAACAGGAGCAAGAAACAGACAGGAGCAGGGGAACAAACACTGGTAGGTGTCACTAACAAAACTAAATGGCAACAGACAAACAGAGAACACAGGTATCAATACACAGGGGATAATGGGGAAGATGGGTGACACCTGGAGGGGGGTGGAGACAAGCAAAGACAGGTGAAACAGATCAGGGTGTGACAGATGGTGGTTTCTCTGAGGATGGCACCCTGAGCTCTGACAAACTGGATGGACTGATGGTGGTTTCCCTGAGGATGGCACCCTGAGGTCTGACAAACTGGATGGACTGATGGTGGTTTCCCTGAGGATGGCACCCTGAGTTCTGACAAATTGGTGGAAATAATAAAGCAGCTGGAAAAGCAAGAGAAAAGTAATAAGAAGATTAAAGTGAAGTGGGATGATTTTATAAAGCGGGAGAGAGAAGATTCTCTGAAGGAGAAAACAGTAAAATGACTGATGGTAAAGCAAGTGGAAGATGAGAGAAGTAGAAGACTGACCTCTTGGTAATGGTAACCAACAGCCAGGCCCCCGCCATCACCCCCTCCGGTTAACTCTGGGAAGAGCTCATGGTGGGGGTGACCAACATTCAGGCCAAGAGGACCTCTTGGTGGTGGTAACCAACAGCCAGGTCCCCGCCATCACCCCCTCTGGTTAACTCTGGGAAGATCTCTTGGAGGGGATGATCAACAGGCAGGCCAAAACCAACCCCTGGCTGCCGGACAAGTGAACCCCGGGTACGGGCCAGTTCCAGAACCATGGAACCTGCCGCACCGCAGCCACCCCCAGCCTATTATGGGCAGGGGGCGAGAGCCAAACTAGACCCAAGATAAGGCCAAAACCAAAGACTGACTTCGACCTTAGACAAAGATGAAGGGACAAAGCCGACATCCCTCCAGAATCCGGCTCTGATGATGATGATCAATACCGCAAAGGAGATGAGCGGACCCCACTCAAGAAGCTCTTCCTCCTGATATCATAACTAAACCCTCAGGGGGGAGCTACTATGACTGTGGATTGACCCTGGGACGTGGATGAGATGAAAGCCATTGTAAAGGACGTGACTGACCCGCGAAAGATGCTGTGAAGTTTGAAGAAGAGGTGAGAACAATCATTGCCATGTATAACCCCATCACCTGTGAAATTTAGGAAATACTCGTCAGTGTTTAAAGTTCAAGTGGAACCAGTGTAAGGGAGTTTGGAACAGTGATGCAACCAGAGCCAACCGTGCTGACCAACTCACTGCTGTGTTTGATAATGTAAAGACAACGTACCCAAAACACACAGACCGGCAGAAAATACATTCCACCATGAAGGCCGATGAGAGCTTTGAGGTCTATCAGGAACGAATGGAGAAGATCTTCCTTCAGCACCCTGGTCTGACCCCTGACCAAGATCATATGGCAGCCTGCTGTGCCATGCTGTGGTTACTGGCCTGCGACAAAACCTGAAGACAGCTGTGACCACCACATGCATTGGGTGGGAGACAAAGACCCTTGCTGATGTCAAACCTCACATCACCCATGCAGAAAGACAGATCAGGTTGAAGAACTCCAAGACTGGTGCTAAACTACAAGGTGCACAGTTGATGTTTTTCGCTGGAGGAGGAGGATACCATGGAGGTGGAGGACGAGACCGAGGAGGAGGTAGAGGAAGGGGGAAGAGGCAGAGGGCGAGGAGCGCAATGCACCTTTGGAGAAGGAGACTGTAGCCGCTACAACTGTGGCAAGCCAGGACATTTTGCAAGGGACTGTCCRGGTGATGGAGATGACAAGGGTGAATGGCCAGGGCCACCTGAAGATGTAAGGGTTGGAAATCCCTTTGGTGGGCAAAGACCATAGGATGAGGTGGAAACAGAAGAAGACTCTGAAGAGGAAGACTATTTTATTTAATCATATTTAATAATTTAATCAAAAGTAATCGTACTTTTTCATCATAATCGTACTGAAAGCCGTGGTATATTTAAGCAATAAGGCACCTAGGGGGTTTGTGATATATGGCCAATATACCACGGCTAAGGACTGTGTCCTAAGCACTCCGCGTTGTGTCATGCTTAAGAACAGCCCTTAGCTGTGGTATATTGGCCATATACCACACCCCCTCGGGCATTATTGCTTAAATATACCACGGCTTTCAGCCAATCAGCATTCAGGGCTCGAACCACCCAGTTTATAATCTCCCTAAACATGTGTTGCATGTATGTTCCTTTTCTTGTTTAAAAAATATATGTATCATGCAGTTCAGAGTTAATTTGTATTCTGCCATGTGAATTAATTAAATTAATTGAATTTGACAAAGCACTAGTCATGTCTAATAGATACAGTATGTCACTTTGTAATTTTAGACATGAATTTGCCACAAGACACAGCATCCCGATAAGTTTTCTAGATTGATTGTCATCCGCACGCGGCGGACAAGGCACCCTTGCTATCACATTATGATAGGGACAACAATGTTAGGAGAATGGTCTTTATCTTCTTCCAATGTATTTACAGCTATCGTACACACAGAAGGAAAGGAAAGCCTCTTTCTTCCTTCTATCGAGTGTAAACAATCGTCTTGTGAAATCACCCAGTGTACAGGCTACTATCAGGCCATGTTGTGTAGTGTGCTAACAATTTGAAGTGGAGATCTAATTGCATAGTGTGAGATGCTGCCACCATTTCATGCTGGTGAAATTGTACTTTTGTATTTTTTATTTATGTATTAATTGTATTTATGAAAGAACAAATCTTTCTCTCCACGCGCATCCTCTCTCCTTGGCTCCTGAACTAGAACTAGAGAACATAGTTATCTCTCTATCAATCAATCAAATGTATTTATAAAGGCCTTTTTACATCAGCAGATGTCACAAAGTGCTTACATAGGAACTCAGCCTTAAACCCCAAACAGCAAGCAATGCAGATGTAGAAGAACATGTTATTAGATACATACACATAATTGATCAGATACATCATGCAACATATTTACAAATAAACATTTCAGGTTTTAATGCAGTTATTAATGCTAACACACACTGAGGAATCAGTCTTACCTTACGATGACGTTGCAAGTGCAGATATTGCCCTTCCCTTAAAGCAAAGGTAATTTATGACCTGCCCTGTGGGTGCTAAGTGGACATCATCCAACCCTGCCTATAATAAGTAGGCCTCGTCTACTTACCATAGCTGCTCTTAAACCTGTAGCTAGGTTTTAGAGTAATTATATAGCATGCCTACCTGCAACAGGACAGTAGACACTATTCAACAATGTGGAGTCAAGCCCAACACTTACAAACCCTCCAGTGTATTAGTCCTCATAGTGTTAGCTGGGACAGAAGCCTGCACACCCCGTGGCTCTCCAGGAACAGGGTTGGTGACCAATGCCCTACATGCCATGACAGGTCAGGAAATCCTGATCCCTACTAACCCTAGTATAGGTGTAACGGATGTGAAATGGCTAGCTAGTTAGTTAGCGGTGGTGCGCGCTAATAGCCTTTCAATCAGTTACGTCACTTGCTCTGAGACCTTGAAGTAGGGTTTCCCCTTGCTCTGCAAGGGCCGCGGCCTTTGTGGAGCGATGGGTAACGATGCTTCGTGGGCGACCGTTGTTGTGTGCAGAGAGTCCCTGGTTCGCGCCCGGGTATGGGCGAGGGGACGGACGTAAAGTTATACTGTTAGATTGATGCTGTTGACGCGGATCACTGGTTGCTGCGGAAAAGGAGGAGGTTGAAGGGGGGTGAGTGTAACGGATGTGAAATGGCTAGCTAGTTAGTTAGCGGTGGTGCGCGCTAATAGCCTTTCAATCGGTTACGTCACTTGCMCTGAGACCTTGAAGTAGGGTTTCCCCTTGCTCTGCAAGGACCGCGGCTTTTGTGGAGCGATGGGTAACGATGCTTCGTGGGTGACTGTTGTTGATGTGTGCAGAGGGTCCCTGGTTCGCGCCCGTGTCGGGGCGAGGGGACGGTCTAAAGTTATACTGTTACATAGGCAGACCTACTATACCTAATAGCACATATAGTCTCTTGTTATTGTGGTGATGGCCATTAGACCACATAAATGCAGTGTTGAACTGGGCCAGGACACTAATCCCTAAAATCCAAATAAACCCGTAGCCCTTAGAAACAACTTCCAGTGTATATCTGGAGGTATTGGATAGGTGTAAGCAATTTGCTGGTAGCTCCATCTTAAACTCTGATAGGCCAGGTGGGATTAAGGAAATGTCCTGTTGTGGTATGTTGTTTTTGTATTTGAAATTGGTATTGTATACACTGTTTTTTAGTTCTCAAAATGAGCTTGCTGGAGCTCTGATCTTGACTCTGCAAGACACTTCTTATCTCTGCAATATTGTTACAGGAAGGTAAGTAGGTATATGTGAATGTAGGTAAATGTAATATAAAACCACTTCTAATACTTTTTGCCCTGTTTAACACCCTAAATATGCATCACCCATCTATCTAGCTAGCTATTTGTAGCTAGCTAGCCTTAGCTAAACAATCGGCAGCTGATCGTTTTGTGAATAGAACTCGTGTGCATCATTCACTTTTTCATTAAATATTTGTTTTTGCTAAGTAGCTATATGCTGTATCTACCTATCTATCTACCCATTTCTAATATCTATTGATCTCTGGACGGCGTTGTCGGAAGCTACATGCAACAAAAAATTAACAAATCGTTAGGACCAATGAGAGTATTTCGCTACACTCGCATTAACATCTGCTAACCATGTGTATGTGACAAATAAAATTTGATTTGATTTGAGTAGAGCTACTGAGTTCGGACGTGACACATGTCCATATATGGCATTGCGTTGGTAGCCATATTGGATGGCGCAGGATAGTTGCTTGGCTTTGGAACGTTCTCAGCACATTTAATTAAGGAACTTGACAACAACAACAAAAATTATATTTTAAAAGTTCAAACAGGGTTACATTTTATTTAAATGTTGGTAATGTTCAAATCAACACACATGTATTTTATAGTAGGCTAAGACTAATGAAAATAACAGAATAAAATACAAAATAATATTTTCCCCAAACAACTTGCGTCAAGGCAACGTGTGGAACTACTGTCATAAAAAAATGATAGGCTTAATTTGAAACTTTTTTTGATCCACATTTCATCTCTTGTTAGGGAGCAGGGCCGGGGATTTTGGTAGTTTGAAGGCATGTATGGCAGAAAGAGTCCCTGGTTACCATGGAGATGACCTAATTCACTGACAAAGTGTCAAAGAGATCGCATTTATTTTGTTAGATCAAACTACAATTTCTACATTCAAGATAGGATAAACAAAAGGATTCAGAAGATAATAAACCACGTTTCTTTTAGTTACGTTTGTTCTCAACTTGTTTCTATTACTTTCTAGCACGTCATATTAACTTACAGAGTAGGTAGCTATCTAGACCGCTAGCTAGCTTTGTAGCCATGGATTGTGCAGCTATTTATACACTTAGCTAACTGGTTGATGTTTTCCTTTTGCAACCAGAGGAAAGCAACATTCAACTCCACAAATGCTGTTTACATTGATATCCATACTGAATGAAGCACTTAAGGGAACTCATGGGGACCCTTAACTTTAAAATGTTTTGTGCAACTGACTTAAAGTTAAGGAAACTTTAAGGGAAAGATGCGGGGAAAATTGACTTAATATGTTTTATGCAACCAGGCCCAGGCTATAGTAACCAGGCGCTGCCTAGCAACAATCAATAGCCTATCCTATATTTGTATAGGTCACATTTTGAATGCATTTGGATTTTGGATTGCATGTTACACAACTTGCAATTGTGGTCTGGGTAGGAGTGTTGAAATTTGTGAGCAAAATGTTGCTGTGACTTTTCCATTGTGTTTAGATTTGTTCTCCTTTTCTTCAAGGAACATTATTTTGACCCACGAACTGGAGATGGTTACTTGTCGTGGGAAATCAAAACCATCCAGAGGAATTCTGCTTCATCTGAGAAACAACCATCTAGCCAGTCATTCATTGGCGGTCCAACAACTGAGAGAGACTCCATCCAGTCCAGAGGTTACCTTGAGTAATGAACAGTGCAGGGAGGCCATTTTCCTAATGACGCCTTCTTTTGATCTGAGGTGGTAGGTGTTGTGAAGTTCTCGGAGCCAGAGACTTGCACCGAGGGTCAGGATAAAGATGGGTCTGTGACGGTAGGAGTGACATTTTGGGGAAATGTGGATTTTTGCCTTTTGGGCTGATCCATTTGTGGTTTCAGGGTGAAAAAAAAGTTGAGTGCTGTGGAATCAGTGAAGGTAACCAGAAGTGGTCTGGTGATAATAGTTTGTGTTTCTGCTGGTTAGAGGGAGCAGGAGCTCCACGTTAAATGAATGGGGACAGGAGAGGTGAATTGTTTTGCTCTCAAGAAAAGGGCTTCATTGAAAGGAATCATTACTGGGGTAGCAGTAAATGTGAAAGTTGACCAACTGAAGGGGAATATTTCTCGTGTTTGTGATGCTCGTCATTTGGTGCGATGCAGACAGGGTGGCATGAGTGCTGAAACAAAAGAGTTGTTCTGTTCTTTTGAGTCTTTGCCTGACAAAGTCATGTTAGGAGCTTTTGTGCCGTATACATTACGTTGTTACAGGTGTCAAGCTTATGGGCATGTGGCAGCAGTGTGTAGGAGGGAGATTCTTATGTCGGAGAAGTGTGCAGAAGGGCATGAGACAAAGGAATGTGTAGGATTGGGGAAAGTAGGGGTATAATGTTAATTGTAGGGATGCCCATGGAGCTGGGGATTAGAAATGCCCGGTGCGAGAGAGACAGGTTGAGGTTTCCAGGGTTAGAGTAGTGCAGAAGTTGTCATATGCTGAGGCAGTGAAGAAAGTAGAGGACAATGGGTCAAGGGGGAGGGATCCTGAAAGGAGTGGTGTGAGTAGTAGATCTTTACTAGTGCAGAGGGATAGGCCAACAAGTGATATATGCTTCAGTAAGATTGGATTTTTAGCAATGGTTATTAACTGTACTGCAGGGATGGAACATAAGTCGCAGAAAATTGAGGCTGTGGTGGCAGCTGCAGAGGTATTTGGGTGTACGAGACTTGATGTCAGAAGAGTGGTGGTGTTGAGTGGGATATCAGAATCGATATTCCAGAATCGATGTGACTCTTGACATGACAGAATTCCTTATGTTTTGAAATCTCAGCACATATACAAAACAATCTAATTTGATGTTTGAAGCATAGCACTGAAGAAATCATTTTTGGACATGATGCAACTGTTCTGTTTGAATTCATTGTAATTCCAGGTGGCACTACATTTATACACCTGACAGAGTAACCAGAAATGTGAATGTTAAATGTTTTGTTTAACACTAGGAGTTAACTCTAGATGAACACTAGTGTTGAATAGAAATAATTGTTAATCATCCCATAGTGTTACATTTGAGTAACTCTGGCAAGTGTAATGCAGTGTTAATATATATATTAATATACACTCAAAATGTAACACTATAATCAGAGTACTTCTTACACTCTAGAGTGGGACCATATGTTTTCTGAGGTAGTGCTAAAATTAACTCTAAGTATTTATTTAACACAAAATGTACTCTGTATCATGCCCTGAATATCTTGAAACAAAACTCTCACGCCCTAAATATCTAAACTCTCAAGTAGCCATAGGCAAGATAAAATGTGCCACTCCTCAGCTCTCTGACCATCTGTCCCTCATGAAAAAGTACTACTGAATTACTACACAAAACCTATTTGTGCAGTAGTGACTATGTAGAGATGTGTAGGGGTTGTGTATTGAATGTGTAGTTTATGCACTACTCAAGATAAACAAGTAGAGTTTTGTAGTGTTCAGTAGGAAAACAGTGTTTCCAGTACTAATCAGGTAGAGCTTTTTACTACTTGATGTTGGTAGTAAATAAGTAGTCAAAACACTACAGCTTTACTGCACAGGTATTTTGCAAGTGCAGAAGACAAAACAGGAAGTAGTTGGTTGTTGTTTGCTAGCTACTGTATTTGACAATACCGAATGTAATCATCTTCAATCCTTCGTCATCCTGTCTTTCATAGCCCTTATGCTGGCACCATCTGTAAGTTTAACTTTCCTTTATTGCTAGTGTTGATATCACAAGTTTACTGGAGAACTGAGACGAAGTAGAGACTCTGGACAGGGTGGATAAGGTTTAATTAAAAGCAATTTATTCAGAGGTAAAGATATCTGAAATAGCGTGCACGGACCCTTTCATCAAGCTCAAATGGAACTATCCGAAAGAAGCCCTCTAAACATTTTGTGCAGACATTATATATGATAAATGAAGTAGGTTGAGTCTGGTAGATCTGTTCTTCTGGTTGGTCCTGATGAGTTGGGCGAGGTCCCCTTCAGGCTAGTATCACTGTCCCATTGGCTCTGAGTAGAGTTCTTTGTCTTCAGAAATGTTCAGCTAAAACAGGAGTTTAGGTGTGTGCGTAGATGTTCCTATTTTGACATATCTGTGTGTCTCTGTGAAATGGTCAGCTAAAACAGGAGATTTTGTGTGTGCGTAGRCATTCCTGTTTTATCAGTTTTATGAAAGGTTTGCCTCAGCCCTCTGTCCTTGGGTGTGTGTGTGTCTCAGTATCTCGTGAAATGCAGACCCAAGCACCCTTTTGATCAAGGCCTTTCCTGCCTTATCAGTGTTTGTGTGGGGTTTGGGTCAGCCACCTGTCTCTGGGTGTGTGTGGGTCTCAGTATCTGCTTATGAGTTTGTGAGAAACCCTGTTTGGAAAGAAGTTAGTTATAACAATGTAATAACAATATGCTTGTGTTATAATAAATTATATTTATTACACTAGCCAAAAATTGTAATATGTTTAGCCTAACTGTTAAAATGTGGCAATGTAGCCTCTGTTTTTGTCATGCTAGCTAGCTAATGCTAGCTAATGTTTGTTTGTATGCAAATGTACAGTAGCCTATGTTCATATTGGTATACTTACCCATTCTACTTACCTATTTTGAGCTGTTGCCAAAGAGGCCCTCGACATAAGAAAACTTGAGGCCACTGTTGGTAAGATTAACATTGTTTATCAAATGTTTTTGTCTTATGTGACCTCTGTTAGCAGATGATTGATAATGGCTTATAATTGGTTGTCACTTAAATGTTACATGGTGAAGAAATGTGGATCCAACAAAAAAAGAGGATCTGAAGATGGTTAAGTCAAAGCTGAATGAAGACCAGGCCTAAAAGAGATTTAAAAAATAATTTAAAAAAAGTATAAATATGTAATTTTATAGGAGCAGATAGTGTGCTATAGGCTATTATTTTATTTTCTCAAGCTCAGATGGCCAGAAAGTGTCATCCTGGACCTGGACTTTGTTCTATAGAATAGGCCTAGGTGGCCCTATCAAACTTCTACAACTTTGTCTGTGTTACTTCCTTCAATAAGCCAAAAATAAGAACAACGCTGGGCAGTAGAGTCTTGCATGGGCTACAATGGCACTTTTGTAGGATTGGTGGTTGAACGCACTGTAGTGTCACTGTGCCAATAATATTATGCGTTTGCGTGTCCCCCACGCCCGAGCACGCTTTCATCCTCCAATTTGGGACAGGAGAATCTTTGTGCGTGCCCAAGAGTCCAGCTAAGGTCACCCTGGAAACAAGCTTCATTGCGATAAAAAGGGGATACTTTCCGCAGTCAAATTATCTTTAGATAGGTTGTGACTAGAGGGAGTACAGATACGAGCTCAGTCAGAACCCTTTAGATAGGACTCGGCTCTCTTTTAGAAATGTGTCAGTAGCTCGCAGAGGTGGGACTAGTGGTCATGAACGGAGGTTGGACAGTGTGTGAATGAGTAATCTCCTGACAAATGTATGACCATATTAGAGACATAATTCCCTCAGATTACACAGACCCACAAAGAATTCAAAAATAAATACAATTTTGATCAACTCCCATATAGAGGTACGAGCCGATTATGATTTTAACAACGATACGATTATTGGAGGACCAAAAAGCCGATACCGATTAATCAGCCGATGTGTATATATATATTATAATATATTATATATATTATATATATATATATATATATAATATATATATATATATAATATATATTTCATTATTTATTTGAGACTAAATTGATTTTATTGATGTATTATTATAGCTAAATAAGTGTTCATTCAGTTATTGTTGTAATTGTTATTATTACAAACATATATATTTGTAATAATAACAATTACAACAATACTGAATTAACACTTAATTAGCTTAATATAATACATCAATAAAATCAATTTAGTCTCAAATAAAAATGAAACATGTTCAATTTGGTTTAAATAATGCAAAACAAAGTGTTGGAGAAGAAAGTAAAAGTGCCATGTAAAAAAAGCTAACGTTTAAGTTCCTTGCTCAGAACATGAGAACATATGAAAGCTGGTGGTTCCTTTAACACGAGGTCTTCAATATTCCAGGTAAGAAGTTTTAGGTTGTAGTTATTATAGGACTATTTCTTCTATACCATTTGTATTTCATATACCTTTGACTATTGGATGTTCTAATAGGTACTTAGTATTGCCAGCTAACTCGGAGTTGATAGGCTTGAAGTCAAAACAGCGCAATGCTTGAAGCACAGCGAAGAGTGCTGGCAAATGCAGGAAAGTGCTGTTTGAATGAATGCTTACGAGCCTGCTGCTGAGTACCACAGCTCAGTCAGACTGCTCTATCAAATCATAGACTTAATTATAATATAATAACACACAGAAATACGAGCCGTAGGTCATTTATGGTCAAATCCGGGAAACTATCATTTCGAAAACAAAACATTTATTCTTTCAGGGAAATACGGAACCGTTCCGTATTTTATCTAACGGGTGGCATCCATAAGTCTAAATATTGCTGTTACATTGCACAACCTTCAATGTTAAGTCCTAATACCTAGAATTCTGGCAAATTAGTTCGCAACGAGCCAGGCGGCCACAACTATTGCATATACCCTGACTCTGCATGGCAATGGACGCAAGAGAAGTGACACAATTTCCCTGTTTTAATATTTGCCTGCTAAACATGAATTTCTTTGAACTAAATATGCAGGTTTAAAAATATATTACTTCTGTGTATGATTTTAAAAAGGCATTGATGTTATGGTTAGGTACATTCGTGCAAACATTGTGCTTTTTTCGCAAATGTGCTTTTGTTAAATCATCACCCGTTTGGCGAAGTGGCTTTCTTTGTTAGGAGAAATAGTCTTCACACAGTTCGCAACGAGCCAGGCGGCCCAAACTGCTGCATATACCCTGACTCGTTGCACAGAACGCAAGAAATGACACAATTTCCCTAGTTAAAAGAAATGCATGTTAGCAGGCAATATTAACTAAATATGCAGGTTTAAAATATATACTTGTGTATTGATTTTAAGAAAGGTGTTGATGTTTATGGTTAGGTACACATTGGTGCAACGACAGTGCTTTTTTCACGAATGTGCTTGTTAAATCGCCCGTTTGGCGAAGTAGACTGTGATTCAATGATAAATTAACAGGCACCGCATCGATTATATACAACGCAGGACAAGCTAGTTAACCTAGTAATTATCATCAACCATGTGGTAACTAGTGATTATGTAAGATTGATTGTTTTTTATAAGGATACGTTTTAAATGCTAGCTAGCACCTTACCTCTAGCTCCTTGCTGCCTCGCATAACAGGTAGTCAGCCTGCCACGCAGTCTCCTCGTGAGTGCAATGTAATCGGCATGATCGGTGTCCAAAAATGCAGATTACCGATTGTATGAAAAACTTGAAAGTGGCCCTAATTAAATCGGCCATTTCCGATTAATCAGTCAACCTCTACTCCATAATCTATTGGGTGAAATACCAGGTGTGCCATCACAGCAGCAATATTTGTGACCTGTTGCCACAAGAAAAGGGCAACCAGTGAAGAACAAACACCATTGTAAATACAACCCATATTTGTTTATTTATTTTCTCTTTTGTACTTTAACTATTTGCACATCGTTACAACACTGTATATAGCCATAATATGACATCTGTAATGTCTCCATTCCTTTGGAACTTTTGTGAGTGTAATGTTTACTGTTCATTTATTGTTTAATTCACTTTTGTTTATATATTTTATTTGCTTTGCCAATGTAAACATGTTTCCATGCCAATAAAGCCTTTTGAACTGAATTGAGAGAGACCGAGAGCAGGAGTGTTCTTGATGAAGCAAGCAATAAACAAACTCACCATGAACAACATTCATTGGTGTAAAGTACTTAAGTAAACATACTTTAAAGTACTACTTAAGTCATTTCTAGGGGTATCTGTACCTTACATTGCTATTTATATTTTTGCCAACTTTTACTTCACTACATTCTATTATGTACTTTTTACTCCATACATTTTTCATGACACCCAAAAGTATTTTGACAGAACAATGGTACAATTCACTCACTTATCAAGAGCACATCCCTGGTCATCCCTACTGCCTCTGAACTGGCGGACTCACTAAACACTTTGTTTGTAAATTATGTTGGAGAGTGCCCCTGGCTATCTATTTTATAAATTTGTGCCTTCTGGTTTGCTTAATATAAGGAATTTGAAATGATTTCTACTTTTGATACTTAAGTATATTTTGGCAATTCTATTTATTTTTGATATTTAAAAGCAAACACTTTTAGACTTTTACTCAAGTAGTATTTTACTGGTTGACGTTCACTTTTACTTGAGTCATTTTCTATTAAGGTATCTTTACTTTTACTCAAGTATGACAATTGAGAACTTTTCCCACCATTGCTTATAGTCCCGACCCCAGCCCAGACTAATAACGTGATGAAGACATTGCAAACATTACTGTAGGCTACATGGACTATGAAACAACATCGCCATCAAGCGGACACTGAACCACATTTCCATGCCAAGAATCGAAACTCCGGCGATATTCTGATTGGCTAATTTCTTTTTGCGTCATTTCCTGCATATGACTTTCAACGGGAAGGAGCTTTGGCGCGAAATCTTCTGTTGTGTTGAACTGTGAAGCTAGCTACCAAAAGAGAGCTGAAGGTTATCAATACATTTGGAATAAATAGCAATGTCTCCGGTTTCTAAGCCAGAGAAGGACGTGGACAACCCGGACGGCGGTGAGTCTGACCGGAATATAACTGCAAACAAGCTAGCTAGATAAACTAACTATCGCGCGCTAACAAAGCAAGCAACTAACGTTAATAGAATGACTGAATGTAGCTAGCTACGTGCCATTAAATTAACACCAAATGTTCATAAATTGCATAATTACCCACAGTTAACTGGCCATTTAGCTACTGTGATGTTGACATTTCATAATTTAAGACATACTCCGCTGGTACTTTGGCGACTAAAAGTATTTTTTAAACCTCCCGCTTTGGGCTAAACGTGTCTCTGTAGTTCATACATGTATAATATATGCGCAGAACTACTGTTTTACCTCAATTAGCCACGAAATCCCTAGTTTGAGAGGAACTTTCCTTGGAGCTGTGTTGGACGCCATTTTCCCTTAATTCCCCACCCAGGTCAGCCCGTCTTCAGCAATTAAGAGTACTAGCCAATGAGCTTCAGCCCCTCGCGTTTGACATCTAGCAAGAGGCCTACCCAGAGTAATCCAATGAGGTTGCAGAGCGGTCCCAACAGCTCAGTGGAAACAGCAGAGAGAGCGCAATGATGTGGTGTTCTTACTTTATCTGCAAATATGTGAAGTAGTACACAATTTTCAGCGACCACTCCTGAGTACTACTTTCTACTGGCAAAAAAATATATACAACAGTACTAGAGAATCTCTTTAAAAGCTGTCAGTCGCTTGCCTGAAATGCCTGTAGGAGACCAGGGAGAACAACTGGGTTTTGAACTCTTCTTTCTCTTTTTCTGCTTTCTCTCCCCCTTTCTTCCCCCAACTTTTATGCTCCCTCCATCTCAATCTCTCCCCTCACTCTCTTCCTGTTTTCTCTTTCCAGAGAATGACTGCGGCCTGGCAGTGGGTCGCTCCAGGAGGGAGAAGAAGGAGAAGACAGGGAGGAAGTCAGCTCTGGAACAGCTCAAGAGAGCCAAGAAGGGAGAGAAAGTCAAATATGAGGTGAGAGTTGTGTGTGTGTGTTGTCCAAGTCCTGATCTTACAGAGGTGTGTTTGTGTCCGCCCCTTTTAATCTGTGTGTTAAGTGAACAAGTTGTATAGTGTACGTTATAGTGTGGATGTTATAGCCAAGCCTTGTTTTAACTTGTGTGTTGAATCTGTGTGTGCTGTGTGTAGGTGGAGGATTTGACCAGTGTTTATGAGGAAGTGGACGAAGAGCAGTACTCTCGGATGGTGAGAGAAAGGCAGGATGATGACTGGATCATTGATGATGGTGAGTTGGTCTGAAATACCTTCAGAACCTTTCTGCTTCTCAGTCCCAAGTTATAGCAAGTTCTCTCTCTCTCTCTCTTTCTCTCTCTCTCTCTCAGATGGCACAGGGTATGTGGAGGATGGGAGAGAAATCTTTGATGAGGATTTGGCGGATGATGTGTTAGAGAAAGGTGCCAAAGGTAGGAACCCTGTGTGTGTCTGTGTGAAGCCTGTGTGTGTCTGTGTGAAAACAAGCCTGTGTGTGTCTCCAGCCTAATTATTGTTTGTGTGTAGGTAAAGCGCGCGCTAAGGGAGCAGACTCTAAGAATAACATTAAGAAGGCAGCGGTGGCCAAACCCAACAGCATCAAAAATCTCTTCATGAACAGCAACGTCAAGAAACCTGCTGAGGTGAGTGTTTGTATTTGTGCACCTGTTTATCAAGAGTCGCTTCGCTAATCATGGTTGTGTGTTTCTCACCCTCTGTGACCCTATACATGCAATCCAAAACACTCAATAGTTAGTGTTCTAGTCCATTTGTTTTTATTTTGTAATTGAACCAGGATTGTGTGTTTTGTGTCTCTTACAGAAAGATGTGGACCTGTCCAAAGATGACATACTAGGGGACATTCTACAGGACCTGCACTCTGAGGTCAGTCTCTCCTGTCCTGTCAACCTCCACACCTTCTCACAGCGGTGAAAAAATAGTGCATGTCGGCTCACTCACACATGAAGTTTACTCCGCAAGTGGTTCAACAACGCTTCAGCCTTAATGTTTTTTTGTCAGGTTGCTGTGTATGGGTTAGTCCAGCTCCTGTAATTCCCCTCTCTTAAACCAAATTAGGCTAGATTATTTGGGAGATGCTTAGATTTCAGCTTGTTGTTTGATTCTTTTTCACTAAGACATGAACTCACTGGGGGAGAATACGCTATCAGTGTGTCTGAGTGTCTCCATCTGCCCCCTCTTTCAGAGGCCGTCTCCCCTGACTCCTCCGGTCGTCACTCTGAAGAAGAAGAAGGCCCTCAGAACTACCATGAACCCCTTCTCCATCAAAACCCAACCCCCTAAGGTACACTTCTTCTCTCTCTCCATTGATCCCTGCCCCCTCTTATATTCCATTAAGGCCAAAAGTTACTGAGTACACCCCTGGTCTTCTTCCTGTTGTAATGTGTCACTTCCCTCCATCGCAGGAGTCTCCCTCTGCCCAGGGTTCAAAGGTGAAACACCCTCCTCCTGGTGAGCTGACTCCCCGGGTGCCCTCCCGCCTCCCCACCTCCAGGCCCTCTGTCCTCGTGGAGAAGAAGAGAGTGAAGGTGGAAGAAATTGAGGAGGGTAAGAAATCAGACTAGGAGTTAATCTAGCACTCGCTGGGCTGGTTTCCTGGACCCAGATTAAGCTTAGTTCTAGACTAAAAATATATATTGAAAGTGCTTTTTAATCTAGCATTAGGCTTAAAGTGGCAATCAAATTATATTTTATTTGTCACGTGCCGAATACAACAGGTGTAGACCTTTCTGTGAAATGCTTACTTACAAGCCCTTAACCAACAATGCAGTTTAAGAAATAAAGTTGAGAATATATTTACTAAATAAAATAGGTGGTGGTTGTCAATGTATATAGTCCGGGTGGCCATTTGATTAATTGTTCAGCAGTCTTATGACTTGGGTGTAGTAGCTGTTAAGAAGCCTTTTGGACCTAGACTTGGCGCTCCGGTACCGCTTTCCGTGCGGTAACAGAGAGAACAGTCTATGACTTGGGTGATTGGAGTCTGACAATTTTTTGGGCCTTCCTCTGACACCGCCTCGTATATAGATCCTTCGATTGTTGAAGCTTGGCCCCAGTGACGTACTAGGCTGTACGCAGTACCCTCTGTAGGGCCTTACGGTCGGTCGTATGCCGAGCAGTTGCCATACCAGGCGGTGATGCAACCGGTCAGGATGCTCTCGATGGTGCAGCTGTAGAACTGTTGAGGATCTGGGGACCCATGCCAAATCTTTTCAGTCTCCTGAGGGGTAATGATAGTTTGTTGGTGATGTGGACACCAAGGAACTTGCAACTCTCGACCCGCTCCACTACAGCCCGTCGATGTGAATGGGGTTGTGTTCGGCCCTCCTTTTCCTGATCTCCTCCTGTGTCTTGCTCACGTTGAGCGAGAGGTTGATGTCCTGGCACCACACTGCCAGGTCTGTGATCTCCTTCCTATAGGCTGTCTCATCGTTGTCGGTGATCAGGCCTACCACTGTTGTCATCAGCAAGCTTAATGATGGTGTTGGCATCGTGCTTGGCCGTGCAGTCGTGGGCGAATAGGGAGTACATGAGGGGACTAAGCACGCACCACTGAGGGGTCCCCGTGTTGAGGATCAGCATGGCAGATGTGTTGTTGCCTACCCTTATCACCTGGGGACGGCCCGTCAGGAAGTCCAGGATCCAGTTGCAGAGGGAGGTGTTTAGCCCCAGGGTCCTTAACTTAGTGATGAGCTTTGCGGGCACTATGGTGTTGAACGCTGAGCTGTAGTCAATGAACAGCATTCTCACGTAGGTGTTCCTTTTGTTCAGGTGGGAAAGGGTAGTGTGGAGTGTGATTTGAGATTGTGTCATCTGTGGATATGTTGGGGCGGTATTGGAGGGGGTCTAGGGTTTCTGGGATGATGGTGTTGTGAGCCATGACCAGCCTTTCAAAGCACTTCATGTCTAACAACGTGGGTGCTACGGGGCGGTAGTCATTTAGGCAGGTTACCTTCGCTTTCTTGGCACAGGGACTATGGAGGTCTGCTTGAAATATGTAGGTATTCCAGACTCGGTCAGGGAGAGGTTGAAATTGTCAGTGAAGTCACTTGCCAGTTGGTCCGCCCATGCTCTGAGTACACGTCCTGGTAATCTGTCTGGCCCTGCAGCCTTGTGAATGTTGACCTGTTTAAAGGTCTTGCTCACATCGGCTACGGAGAGCTTGATCACACAGTTGTCCGGAACAGCTGGTCCTCTCATGCATGCTTCAGTGTTGCTTGCCTCGAAGCGAGTATAAAAGGCATTTCGCTCGTCTGGTAGGCTCACGTCACTGGGCAGCTCGCAACTGGGTTTCCCTTTGGTCTGTAATAGTTTTTAAGCCCTGCCACATCTGACGAGCGTCGGAGCCGGTGTAGTAGGAGTCAATCTTAGCCCTGCATTGATGCTTTGCCTGTTTGATGGTTCGTCTGAGGGCATAGCGTGTTTTAAAAAAAAAAGTGTCCTGAATAGTGTCCCACTCCTTGAAAGCGGCAGCTCTAGCCTTTAGCTCGATGCGTATGTTGCCTGTAATCCATGGCTTCTGGTTGGGATATGTACGTACGGTCACTGTGGGGACAACGTCGGTGATGCACTTATTGATGAGGCCTGTGACTGAGGTGGTGTACTCCTCAATGCCATTGGATGAATCCCCGAACATATTCCAGTCTGTTAGCAAACAGTCCTGTAGTGTAGCATCCGTGTCATCTGACCACTTCCGTATTGAGCAAGTCACTGGTACTTCCTGCTTTAGTTTTTGTTTGTAAGCAGGAATCAGGAGGATAGAATTATGGTCAGATTCTCCAAATGGTGGGCAAGGGAGCATTTTCTTGTTTGCTTATGGCCTTATAGAGTAGGTTGAGTGCGGTCTTAGTGACAGCATCGGTCTGTGGTGGTAAATAGACGGCTACAAATAATGTAGATGAGAACTCTCTTGGTAGATAGTGTGGTCTACAGCTTATCATGAGGTACTCTCCCTCAGGCGAGCAATACCTAGAGACTTCCTTTATGTTAGGCATCGCACACCAGCTGTTATTGACAAATAGACACACACCCCCACCCCTCGTTTTACCAGACGTAGTTGATCTGTCCTGCCCATGCACGGAAAACCCAGCTAACTGTTTATTATCCGTGTCGTCGTTCAGCCACGACTCTGTGAAACATAAGATATTACATGTCTTGTTGGTAGGATACTCTCGAACGGAGATCATCCAGTTTATTCTCCAGTGATTGCATGTTGGCCAATAGAATGGATGGTAGAGGTGGATTGACCACTCGCCAACAAATTCTCACAAGGCACCCCGATCTCCGCCCCCTGTAGACAACATTTGGTGGATGCAGATGCTTCTGAAGCTTAGAGAAATTAGTTGGCGTGTGGGATGAGTCTGACTTTCAGGAAATGTCAGTTAAAGATAAGTACACTGAATTAACACTACCAAAAGCCTATTTAGACCCAATCACTGTCCCTTCAAAGTAAGTTACTAAATGTAGTCCAGTTTGTAACATTCTCTTTGAAATGGCCTTTGAAATTATGTAATTCAATGTAGTTAGCTTTGAAATGTTTGTATGTCCATTTTAAAGTGGTAAAAATTCATACCGTTGACAGTAGTATGGTAAACTAAAGTTTAAAATGAAATACTAATGTTAATGTACCAAAAATTGATAGGTAGATGCAAAACATTTGGACTGTATTAAGACCGGGCACCCCAGGCTGAAATTGCATTTTTGCATGTCAGTGAAATTTTCAAGAAGCAAGGTGTCGCTTGCCACATCATGATGCATCTTTGACGTGGCATGTGACACATTTTTGCTTCTTGAAAGTCCAATATCTTGAACACTTCACTGCTGACATGCAAAACATTTGGGACTGTATTAACAGTTTTCTAAGCAAGTAACTACTAAAATATAGTTTGGGTTTTTCCTTCAATCTCTTTGGTAAACCAGCTCTCGGCTAACCCTTTCAGTGTTTCCCCTATATTCTGCTAAATCGTGGATGCTACTCCAAAAGATATGATGTAAAAACATTTTCAGTGTAAACTTAAACGACTAAAACCCAGATATAAAGTATGTAGAAAAGATAATGGAGCTATATATTTTTAAATAATATCACGTTTGAGAACTAACAACCATCAGAATAAAAACTTGACAGTCAGGAAAAATCGCAAATAAAAAAAATGGCATGGGGCCGCCATTGATTTTATGTTTGAAACACTTGGATAGCATAGGAAAACGGCATAAGCAATGGAAAAATGTATAGATTTGTAGTAAATTAGTTTAAAGTAACTTTCCAGTGTTTCCAGGTTCCTATAAAATATGACCTATAATTACTTGCAATATGAGTGAAATAGTTTTCCTTCCAAAAAATTGTACACTGAACAAAAATATAAACGCAACGTGTAAATTGTTGGTCCCATGTTTCATGAGCTCAAATAAAAGATCCCAGAAATGTTCCATACCAGCCACCCTACCCTGACAGCTGATGAAACTGTGGGTTTGCACAACAGAAGAATTTCTGCACAAACTTTCAGAAACCGTATCAGGGAAGCTCATCGACGTGTTCGTCGTCCTCACCAGGGTCTTGACCTGACTGCAGTTCTGTGTCGAAATCGGCTTCAGTGGGCAAATGCTCACCTTCGATGGCCACTGGAACGTTGGAGAAGTGTGCTGTTCACGGATGAATCCGGTTTTCAACTGTACCGGGCAGATGGCAGACAACCTGTAAAGCGTTGTTGGTGAGCGGTTTGCTGATGTCAGCGTTGTGAACAGAGTGCTTCGTGGTGGTGGGGTTATGGTGTGGGCAGGCAAAAGCTACGGATAACAAAGACAATTGCATTCAAATCTGTCAATTTTAAGGCACAGAGATAACGTGACGAGATCCTGAGGCCCATTGTCGTGCCATTCATCCGTCGCCATCCCCTCATGTTTCAGCATGATAATGCACGGCCCCATGTCGCAAGGATCTATACACAATTCTTGGACGCAGAAACTGTCCCAGTTCTTCCATGGCCTGCATACTCACCAGACATGTCACCCATTGAGCATGTTTGGGATGCTCTGGATTGACGTGTAAGACAGCGTGTTCCAGTTCCCGCCAATATTCAGCAACTTCGCACAGCCATTGAAGAGGAGTGGGACAACATTCCACGGGCAACAATCAACTGACTGATCAACTCTATACGAAGGAGATGTTGCGCTGCGTGAGGCAAATGGTAATCAATCAAATTTATTTATAAAGCCCTTTTTTACATCAGCCGATGTCACCAAAGTGCTGTACAGAAACCCAGCCTAAAACTCCAAACAGCAAGCAAAGCCAGGGGGATAGGAAAAACTCAGTAGAAAGGCAGGAACCTAGGAAGAAACCTAGAGGAACCAGGCTCTGAGGGGTGGCCAGTCCTATTCTGGCTGTGCCGGGTTGAGATTATAACAGTACATGGCCAAGATGTTCAAACGTTCATAGATGACCAGCAGGGTCAAATAATAATAATAATAATCACAATGGTTGTAGAGGGTGCAACAGCTCAGCACCTCAGTAGTAATTGTCAGTTGGCTTTTCATAGTCGAGCATTCAGAGTTAGAGATAGCAGGTGCAGTAGAGAGTGATCACACCAGATACTGACTTGTTTTCTGATCCACGCCCTACTTGAATTTTTTTGTTTTTTTATGTGACCAACCAATGCGTGTCTGTATTCCCAGTTGTGTGAAATCCATAGATTAGGGCCTGATTCATTTATTTAAATTGAGGGATTTCCTTATAAAATCTTTAAAATTGTTGCATGTTGTGTTTATTTTTGTTCAGTATAATTATATTAAAAAGCAGCCTTTTTTGTTTGAATGGTGTGGGCGTACCCCTACAACAGAATATTGATATGAGTATACCGTTTATTGGCCAGCTCATCCTCCTCAGGAATTCTGTAAGGAAATAGCAAGTATTGAGATGGTCTGTTTTAAGATACAAGTTTGTGGGGTTTTTAAGTGCTTTTTATTTTTTTTCTCCCAATTTATGCATTGGCCACATACGAGTATAGGACAAAAACATTATTTGGGTTTGAGTTAATAGAATGTTAACTTTTAAAAGGGAAATTTTCACTGGACAGTTAATTTAAAACTTCACATTTTCTCTAAGCCCCATGGCCAAATGTGTAGAATTGTGGGAAATTAGCTTTAAAACAGCCAAATTGTTTCCACAGCCAAGAGGAGGGCCTCTCAAATGTTCAGTCGGAGAGTGCACCATTGGCCACACCAACGATCCAAGGGGAAACACTGCCTTTTCCCCAATGGCTGTCAGTCTGTCATCTCTCAATCAATCTCTCTCTCCCTTCCCCTCTCTCCCAGAGGACAACTCTTTGCAGTTTGACGGAGTGGACTTTGACGAACCCATGGAGGTGGGGCTTGATCGGGAAAAGGAGGGGCCTGTAAATGAAGAGGAGGAGCCAGAGACCAAACCAGCTGTTAAAGTGGAACCCAAAGCAGAACCACAGGACCTGGTCCTACTGTGAGTGTGTGTCTGCTTGCTTTTCTTCTGTTAGTGGTTCTACCATAGACTTTGCTAGACATGGCATCATTGTATCTGTCCCAATATGGTGTATGTGAGAGCACAGGCAGTGCCATTGAGGCCATCTTCATATTGAAGTAGTCAATTTTCTTCTCATACTTTATGAGTTGGCAAACAAACTGAAAGGCTGCATACTGTTTGAACAGGTATAAAGTCATCGTTGGTGATTTACTGCCACCTGCATTTATGGAATGTTTGCTCATGTATAATTAATTGGCTGATCCCTCATGGTGAATTGAGTAGGAAGTGTGGTCCTTCCTTAACCCATATGAAGTCCCACCAAGTTGACTACTTCAGAAATGGTGAAAGTCCACAGTGGTGCTGCCAATGCTGAAATAGGCTTTTGGGCACTAGTCTTCTATCTCTATGGGTTATACTTTGAGTCAAGGCCAAATAACTTTGTGTGTGTGTGTGTTTACATCAGTGGTGGAAAAAGTACTCAATTGTCATACTTGAGTCATTTTCTATTAAGGTATCTTTACTTTTACTCAAGTAAAAGTGAGTCAACCAGTGAAATACTACTTGAGTAAAAGTATTTGGTTTTAAATATACTTAAGTATCAAAAGTAAATGTAATTTCTAAAATAAGTAAAGGTATAAATAATTTCAAAATCCTTATATTAGGCAAACCATACTTTCTTTTATATTATGGATAGTCAGGGGAACACTCCAACACTCAGACGTAATTGACCAATGAAGCATTTGTGTTTAGTGAGTCCGCCAGATCAGAGGCAGTAGGGATGACCATTTTCCTGTCCTGTTAAGCATTCAAAAAGTAACGAGTACTTTTGGGTATCAGGGGAAATGTATGGAGAAAAAAGTACATTATTTTCTTTAGGAATGTAGTGGAGTAAAAGTTGTCAAATATAAATAGTAAAGTACATATGCCCCAAAAAACTACTTAAGTAGTACTTTCAAGTATTTTTAGTACCACTGATTTACAGTAGGAACCATTGGATCATGAGAACCTTTTTAGCCCCTCTATCCTGTTCCTCCAGGAGGGGCAAGCTGGGGGGGTCTTGGGGTCAGGAGGAGGGGGACAGTGAGGCCCCCGTGGAGGTGCAAGTCGACCCCAGCCGTCTCCCATTGGCCGAGGGGCCAGAGGGAGAGCTCATGTTCCGCTTCTATTGGCTGGATGCCTTCGAGGACCAATACAGCCAACCAGGTGAGTTCTTACCAAACCCATGGACTAGAACAGCCAAACACGTGTGTTCTTACTTAACCCATAGACTATTACAGCCAACCGAGTTCATATTACCAATCAGATGTTCAGGAATCCTCACTAAAACAACCAAGAAAGTGAGCCCTTCCTAAACAAAATGTGGCTAAACATGTTAAGATGTGGTCATTTTATGGTTATATAATGTGTTTTCTAGGTGTGGTGTACCTATTTGGTAAGGTGTGGATCGAGTCAGCCAAGGCCCACGTCAGCTGCTGTGTGTCAGTGAAGAACATCGAGAGGACCATGCACTTCCTGCCCCGCGAACGCGTGAGTCCTGTTTCCTGTCACATGATCATCTACTCCAGAATATCCACGTTTTCACACCATGTTAGACTACTATTGGAATCAACTGTGACCCAAACTGTCTCTGAGCTTTATTATGGAAGGTTGACGTTTCCACTTAATACTGTCTTGTGTGTTTTGTGATTGCTCTTCTGGTAGGTTGTGTGTTTTATAATGGGTCTCCTTATTGGTTGTGTGTTATTGACAGAAGGTGAACCCAAAGACAGGCGAGGAGACAGACACTCCGGTGGGGATGATGGACGTCTACCAGGAGGTCAATGACCTCTCTGAGAAGTTTAAGATCATGAAGTTCAAGTCCAAGGTCTGTGCCATCTCCCCTAGGACCAGATAGAGAAAGATTAGACTTACAGAATGATGTCAGAGGGGTTGGGTTAAATGCAGAAGACACATTTCAGTTGAATGCATTCAGTTGTACAACTGACTAGGTATCCTCCTTTCCCTTTCTTAGCAGAGACCAGGAATTAGCCTACACATGGGAACCAATGTTCATTTCATGACTTCCTGAGCATGTTTATTATAGACATGTTGACTGATTTGGTTGAATGATTAGTTGATAGACTGTCTGTGCTCTCTGTTTCCTTCTGTAGAAAGTGGAGAAAAGCTACGCCTTTGAGATCGCTGACGTCCCTACAGAGTCAGAGTACCTGGAAGTCAGATACTCTGTGAGTATTCTCGCTCACTCTCTCACCTCTCTCTCGCTCTCTCTCGCTCTCTTATACATATATATATCTTATCCATTGTTATTGTATTTTTTTGTGCAGGCTGAGTATCCGTCTCTGCCCTCGGACCTCAAGGGGGTGACTTTCTCCAAGGTGTTTGGAACCAACACCTCCAGCATGGAACACTTCCTCCTCAGCAGGAAGATCAAAGGACCCTGCTGGCTGGACATCAAGACCCCACGTAAGACTACACACGTTCTGAGACACATAGAAGTTCACACGCACTCTCTCATAGTCACACACTCACACAAACAAGCAACACACACCTCTAACACTCTAACCCTCTCTCCTATCTCCCTGTAGAGTTGAGCAGCGTGCCTGTGAGCTGGTGTAAGGTGGAAGCAGTGGCGATGCGTAGTGACCTGGTCACCGTGGTCAAAGACCTGCCTCCTCCACCTCTCACTGTCATGTCCATCAGCCTGAAGACTGTACAGAACCCCAAGACACACCACAACGAGGTCTGTATTTCTGTCATATGTTAAGATCAGGGGTTTTCAACCTTCTCTTGCCCAGGGACCCCCTCCCAGGCAAACCAGCGAGCCATAGACCCCCATCATACCTAAATGGGGGGGGGGGGGGAATGTAACGTCTTATCAGGTGAATGATAATGGCAAGGAGAAGTAATCAACATTTTTWAAATGAATAGATTTGGTAGATAGTTTTTCATTATTTTGACCCCTCCCACATTATAATTGGAAGAGGAAGTGTACACTCTAACATAGTCTTTTAGCTAGATAGGTAACTCCAAACACATTTTTGCAAAGAGCAGCTGTTTAGCTGGTAAACAAAGGTCAGACGTGTTGATTTTTTTTTTTTTTTCTGACAGTCCAAGTCAAGAAAGCTTACTTGCTGCACTGGTAGCCTATTCTCCTACTGTCGGTATGTCATTAAAAATGTATTTATTCTGTTCTTGTTGTATATATATTTTTGCGGACCCCCTGCAGTACCTCAGGGCCGCCAACCCCCGGTTGAACACCCCTGGTTTAGATAGGTTAATGGCTGCACATCAAATCAAGTTTATTTTATATAGCCCTTCGTACATCAGCTAATATCTCGAAGTGCTGTACAGAAACCCAGCCTAAAACCCCAAACAGCAAGCAATGCAGGTGTAGAAGCACGGTGGCTAGGAAAAACTCCCTAGAAAGGATAGTCAGGGGATACAGTCCCCACATACAGTCCCCAACCTCAGCACTCTGGATGCGGCATCACAGCAGTTTTTAGTCTAGGTGGAACTAGCAAGTGGAACAAGTACCCTTTAACTAACCCATAGAATTAGAATTCCGAGAACACATTCCCATTCAGACACTAGAACAGATATTCCCATTCTATGGCATTGACATGGTCTGAGGAGACAATGTTCCCATTCTATGAGTTATATTGCTACACTCTCACTGTGAGTAATCTAGTAAATGACTAATTCTGTCATTCACTTGAACAATGGGCCCATCTCTTATCAACTCAATCAGCCCATAGATAGATAATGCACATTCCAATCAAAATGGATAGTGGATGTTATTGCATGTAGTGTAACACTTGTCTTAACAAGGTCACCTTTTTACTTTCCTTTTTATTGTAGGTAGGTAAATATGAAAGGATATGGCTTCAAATACAATAAGATACATTTTTATTTTTCAGATAGCAAATAATCCCTTTATTAGAATGCGACAACCCTGATGGTCTCCATTGGAATCCTGTTACGGCTAGTGTAGGGATGGTTTGTTATGGTAGAAACCGTATGTTACTGTAATCTTTATATGTTTTCGGTGATCTGATGGCCTGTTAGGTTAGCTTTGGTTAGATCCTCTCCGTGGCACCACAGCCGTTACCTCTGTGTTTGCATGTTATTGTTCAAATTTTCCAGCCACTGAGCAGCAAAAGGGCTGAAAAGCCATGGTTACACATTAACCCTACATGTCTGGAGTTTTCTGAAACCATCCACCTTCTCTCTCTTTCCAGGGTTTGCACAAGGTGCTTAAAGTACTTCAATATGGCACTGTGAAATTCAAGTACTGGAATACCCTGAAAATCAGACATTTTCTCAAGTTGGTACTTGAAAAGTACTTGGAATTAAATTGAGAGGAGAACAGATTATGAACAAATATGTTTATCAAAAATATTAGAAAAATGTATTGGTCTTGCAAATACATTTCCAGGCAGACTACCGAGTTTTATTTCTTCATGTGTTTCGCGCTGTGGTTGCCAGGTGAGCTCGCTCATTCCACCCACACTCGCACTCAGCCAGGCAGGTACAGAACTGAATGATTCTCCGCAACCTAACGTCACATTGAGAGCTAAAATGCTTGACAAATGTAGATTCAACCCTTCCTTTTGTGCGTATGGAAAATGTTGGATATTAGAATATTCGTGTTTAAGTCCTTAAATTTAACATGCCACTGTCTGTACGAACCCTGTTTCTCTCTCTCTCTCTCACTCTCTCTGTGTGGTGTGATTGCGTGTGATACTGACTCTGACTAATTAGACTTGGCTAAATAATTAGTGATGCAACTGGCCTGAACCTTACCTATTATTTCCTGCTTCTTGTCCATCCCTAGATTGTGTCCCTGGCTGCCCTGGTCCACCACAGGTTCCACCTGGACAAGGCCCCCCCTCAACCCCCCTACCAGACACACTTCTGTGGTGAGTTGGCGTCACAACCTGCAAGGGAGGGAGGGATGGGAAGAGAGAGGAAGGATGTTGTGGCTTTTTTCACTGTCTCAAATGTTTGCTGACCTAGTGTTCTGTCCTTTGTGTGTTTTAGTGGTCAGTAAACCCAACGACTGTATCTTCCCCTATGACTTCATGGATGCCGTAAAGAAGAAGGTGAGTTATGACAGAACAACACCACACTGGTTTCTCTGAAATCCTGTCCGTTAACAGGTGAACAGTCAGAGCCCTGTTCAAATACTTAAAAATGCGTCCCTCTCCTCCTTTGACTTGATCACTTGCCCCCCCCCCCCCCCAACCCTCTCATTTCTCTCTCGCCCTCTCTGTCAGAATGGTAAGGTGGAGATAGCGGCCACTGAGAGAACTCTACTGGGATTCTTCCTGGCCAAGATGCACAAGCTTGACCCTGACATCGTGGTGGTGAGTAGGACGGGAAACTACATACCAGCTTCTTATGAGCTACATAGCAGAACCATAAAGATACAGACCAGCTTCATATGAGATACTTATGAGTGACGTAATAAGCTAATTGAGAATATGCGCTGCATAGGAGCTACTTTGATATGTCATTTTCATACATTGCATTCGGAAAGTATTCAGACCCCTTGACTTTTTCAAAATGTTACGTTACAGCCTTATTCTAAAATTGATTAAATCGTTTCCCCCCCCCCCCTCATCAATCCACACACAATACCCCATAATGAGAAAGCAAAAACAAGTTTTGCAAAATTTATACAAAAATAAGACATGGAAATTTCACATAAGAATTCAGACCCTTGACTCAGTACTTTGTTTTTTTTATATATATTTTATTATTTAAATTTTTTATTTTACCCCCTTTTTCTCCCCAATTTCGTGGTATCCAATTGTTAGTAGTTACTATCTTGTCTCATCGCTACAACTCCCGTACGGGCTCAGGAGAAAGCCATGGAGGGTACTATGGTGTTAAATGCTGAGCTGTAGTCGATGAACAGCATTCTTACATAAGTATTCCTCTTGTCCAGATGGATTAGGGCAGTGTGATTGCGATTGTGTTGTCTGTGGACCTATTGGGGCGGTAAGCAAATTGGAGTTGGTCTAGGGTGTCAGGTAGGGTGGAGGTGATATGATCCTTGACTAGTCTCTCAAAGCACTTCATGATGACGGCAGTGAGTGCTATGGGGTGATAGTCGTTTAGCTCAGTTACCTTAGCTTTCTTGGGAACAGGAACAATGGTGGCCCTCTTGAAGCATGTGGGAACAGCAGACTGGGATAGGGATTGATTGAATATGTCCATAAACACACCAGCCAGCTGGTCTGCGCATGCTCTGAGGACACTGCTAGGGATGCCGTCTGGGCCGGCAGCCTTGCGAGGGATAACACATTTAAATGTTTTACTCACGTTGGCTGCGGTGAAAGAGAGCCCGCAGGTTTTGGTAGCGGGCCGTGTTGGTGGCACTGTATTGTTCTCAAAGCGAGCAAATAAGTTGTTTAGTTTGTCTGGGAGCAAGACATCGGGGTCCGCGACGGGGCTGGTTTTCTTTTTGTAGTCCGTGATTGACTGTAGACCCTGCCACATACCTCTCATGTCTGAGCCGTTGAATTGCGACTCTACTTTGTCTCTATACTGACGCTTATCTTGTTTGATTGCCTTGCCGAGGGAATAGCTACACTGTTTGTTTGTATTCGGTCATGTTTCCGGTCGCCTTGCACTGATTAAAAGCAGGGGTTCGCACTTTCAGTTTTGTGCGAATGCTGCCATCAATCCACGGTTTCTGGTTGCGGAAGGTTTTAATATTCGCCGTGGATACAACATCACCGATGCACTTGCTAATAAACTTGCTCACCGAATTAGCGTATGCATCAATGTTGTTGTTCGACGCTATCCGGAACATATCCCAGTCCACGTGATCGACGCAATCTTGAAGCGTAGAATCAGATTGGTCGGACCAGCGTTGAACAGACCTGACGGGCGTTTCCTGTTTTAGTTTCTGTCTATCGGCTGGGAGCCACAAAATGGAGTCGTGGTCAGATTTGCTAAAAGGAGGGCGAGGGAGGGTTTTGTATGCGTCGCGGAAGTTAGAGTAACAATGACCCTGGATTTTGCCAGCTCGGGGTCACGCATTTGATGTGCTGATAAAATTTAGGGAGCCTTGTTTTCAGATTTGCCTTGTTAAAATCCCCAGCTACAATAAATGCAGCCTCAATATATGTGGTTTCCAGTTTACATAGAGTCCAATGAAGTTCTTTCAGGGCTGTCGAGGTGTCTGCTTGGGGGGGGTATACACGACTGTGATTCTAATTGAAGAGAATTCTCTTGGTAGATCATGTGGTCGGCATTTGATTGTAAGGAATTCTAGGTCAGGTGAACAAAAGGACTTGACTTCCTGTATGTTGTTATGATCACACCACGACTCGTTAATCATAAGGCACACACCCCCTTCTTCTTCTTACCCTTGGATTTAATAACTGGTTGACCCTCTTTTGGCAGCAATAACCTCAACCAAATGTTTTCCGTAGTTGCGGATCAGACCCGCACAGTCAGGAAGAATTTTGGACCTCTTTACAAAACTGTTTCAGTTCAGCAATATTCTTGGGATGTCTGGTGTGAACTGCTCTCTTGAGGTCCTGCCACAGCATCTCAATCGGGTTGAGGTCAGGAGTCTGACTGGGCCTCTCCAGAAGGCGTATTTTCTTTTGTTGAAGCCATTCTGTTGTTGATTTACTTCTGTTTTGGGTCGTTGTCCTGTTGCATCACCCAACTTCTGTTGAGCTTCAATTGGGGGACAGATGGCCTAACATTCTCCTGCAAAATGTCTTGATAAACTTGGGAATTGATTTTTCCATCAATGAAAAGCAAGCTGTCCAGGCCCTGAGGCAGCAAAGCAGCCCCAAACCATGATGCTCCCTCCACCATGCTTTACAGTTGGGATGAGGTTTTGATGTTGGTGTGCTGTGCCTTTTTTTTCTCCATACATAGTGTTGTGTGTTCCTTCCAAACAACTCAACTGTAGTTTCATCTGTCCACAGAATATTGTGCCAGTAGCGCTGTGGAACATCCATGTGCACTTTTGCAAACTTCAGATGTGCAGCAATGTTGTTGTTTTTTTAGACAGCAGTGGCTTCTTCTGTGGAGTGCTCCCATGAACACCATTCTTGTTTAGTGTTTTACGTATCGTAGACTCGTCAACAGAGATGTTAGCATGTTCCAGAGATTTCAGTAAGTCTTTAGCTGACACTCAAGGATTCTTCTTAACCTCATTGAGCATTCTGCGCTGTACTCTTGCAGTCATCTTTGCAGGACGGCCACTCTTAGGGAGAATAGCAACAGTGTTGAACTTCTCTCTATTTTATAGACAATTGGTCTTAATGTGGACTGATGAACAGAGATACTTTTGTAACCCTTTCCAGCTTTATGCAAGTCAACCATTCTTAATCTTCGGTCTTCTGAGATCTCTTTTGTTTGAGGCATGGTTCACATCAGGCAATGCTTCTTGTGAATAGCAAACTCAAATTTTGTTAGTTTTTTTTATAGGGCAGGGCAGCTCTAACCAACATCTCTTATCTCGTCTCATTGATTGGACTCCAGGTGAGCTGACTCCAATTGGCTTTTGGAAAAGTCATAAGCCTTGGGGTACACATACTTTTCCCAACCTACACTGTGAATGTTTAAATGATGTATTCAGTATAGACAAGAAAAATACAATAGTTTGTGTGTTATTAGTTTAAGCACACTATATTGTCTATTGCTGTGACTTAGATGAAGATCAGATCAAATTTGATGACCAATTTATGCAGCAATCCAGGTAAGTCCAAACGGTTCACATACTGTTGACACTGTAGGGGTACAGAGGCCCATTATCAGCAACCATCACTCCTGTGTTCCAATGGCACATTGTTAGCTAATCCAAGTTTATCATTTTAAAAGGCTAATTGATCATTAGAAAACCCTTTTGCAATTGTTGGCACAGCTGAAAACTGTTGTACTGATTAAAGAATCAATAAAACTGGCCTTTGGACTTGTTGAGTATCTGGCGCATCAGCATTTGTGAGTTTGATTACAGGCTTAAAATGGCCAGAAACAAAGAACTTTCTTCTGAAACTCGTCAGCCTATTCTTGTTCTGAGATATGAAGGCTATTCCATTTGAGAAATTGCCAAGAAGCTGAAGATCTGGTACAACGCTGTGTACTACTCCCTTCACAGAACAGCGCAAATTGGCTCTAACCAGAATAGAAAGAGGAGTGGGAGGCCCCGGTGCACAACTAAGCAAGAGGACAAGTACATTAGTGTCTAGTTTGAGAAACAGATGCCTCACAAGTCCTCAACTGGCAGCTTCATTAAATAATTTCCTCCTTCAACAGGACAATGACCCAAAGCACAGCTCCAAACTATGCAATAACTATTTAGGGAAGAAGCAGTCAGCTGGTATTCTGTCTATAATGGAGTGGCCAGCACAGTCACTGGATCTCAACCCTATTGAGTTGTTGTGGGAGCAGCTTGACTGTATGGAACGTAAGTGCCCATCAAGCCAATCCAACTTGTGGAAGGTGCTTCAGGAAGCATGGAGTGAAATCTCTTCAGATTAGAATGCCTAAGGTCTGCAAGGCTGTAATTGCTGAAAATTCTTTGACGAAAGCAAAGTTTGAAGGACACAATTTCAATTAAAAATCATTATTTCTAACCTTGTCAGTGTCTTGACTATATTTCCTATTCATTTTGCAACTCATTTAATGTATGTGTTGGAAATGTCTAAGTGACCCCAAACTTTTGTATGTAAATAAGGTATTTTTATTTTATACATTTATTTAAAAAAAAAAACGTCTTTTCACTTTGTTATTATTGGGTATTGTGTGTGTAGATTGAGTGAAAAATGATGTAATACATTTTAGAATAAGGCTGTAACTTAAGAAAATGTGGAAGGGAAGGGGTCTAAATACTTTCAGAATCCACTGTGTATTACAGCTGTCTATGTTTACACCCCAGCTGACCTCTCTTCTCATCTATTTCCTGTAGGGTCATGATATATTTGGCTTTGACCTGGAAGTGCTCCTTCAGAGAATCACTGTGTGTAAGGTCCCCCACTGGTCCAAGATCGGACGCCTCAAGAGGTCCAACATGCCCAAACTAGGGGTGAGTATCAGGGACTCGAACCTGGGTCCTCAGAGCAACTCAATATCATGTTAGCCCACTGAGCTAAAGTCTCCTTCATTATGCTTGCACATGTCACACTCCTTTGCAGTGGCTTTGGTCCATATCTAGGCCTTACAGCAAAGGATAGTGGAGGTTAGAGTGGGTGTTAATGGTCTTCCTCTCTGGTGCCTGTGCTGCGTAGGGTCGCAGTGGCTTTGCAGAGAAGAGCGCCACCTGTGGCCGTCTGGTGTGTGACGTTGAGATCTCAGCCAAGGAGCTGATTCGCTGTAAGAGTTACCACCTGACTGAGCTGGCTGCTCAGGTGCTGAAGACTGAGCGAGCCACTATACCTGCTGAGAACATCAAAAACCTCTACAGGTGTGTGTGCCTCTACATATGAGTGCTTGGTCCCACAATAAAAATCTAAAGTTCAGCTGTAAAGGTCCTGGTGTGTGTCTGTCCCTCTATCAGTGACTCCCCCCACCTGTTGTACCTGTTGGAGTTGACATGGACGGATGCCAAGCTGATCCTCCAGATCATGTGTGAGCTCAACGTGCTGCCTCTCGCCCTGCAGATCACAAACATAGCAGGCAACGTACTGGTGAGAGAGACACATACACGCACCGTTGAGTGAAATGCTGAGTAATTCTTAACACATGCACCCGCCCTCTCTTTTTCTCTCTCTCTCATCTCGTTCTCTCGCTCTAGTCTCGTACTCTGATGGGGGGTCGTTCTGAAAGGAATGAGTATCTACTGCTCCATGCCTTCCATGACAAGAACTACATCGTACCTGACAAACCCTCCTTCAAGAAGGCCCAACAAGAACTGGTATACACACTTGCATGAGGCCAATACTAGACACCTGATTGTATTTCCTTTGTGTCGTAGCCAGAGCCAGGGTAGAGAACTGCACTAAACTAAAGTCTAAACACACACATGTTTTTAGGGATTTTGAGGTCTGGCTTATTTAGGTTTTGACACTGAAAGGAACAGGAAGCCCACCAATGTAATAAAACATTTTAGATTTGTCTCATCGCTCACTCACCGTATGGACCTACTGCAAGACGGACTTTCTTCCTTTCTCTCTTACGTTCACCTCTCCTTTTCTCACTTTCTCTGTTTCTCTCTACTTTTTTCTCGCTCTCCATCTCACTTTCTCCATTTTCCTCTCTCACGTTCCCTCACTCAGGGAGAGGAGGAGGGGGATTCTGGGAAAGGGAAGAGTAGAAGAAAGAAAGCAGCATATGCAGGTGGACTGGTACTGGACCCCAAAGTGGGTGAGTCGGGGTAGGGGGGGTCAATATGTGCATTATGAAGTCTCTGAAGTTTCTATTATGTTTTTGTAACATTCTGTGTGAAGTTCGCCCCAAAATGTCCATGCTGTAACAAAGTAATATGTGGAGACGTTCTCCTATCTTTACCTTAAGTGTTGTCTACACACCTCATCAATAGTACTGTAGCATGGATTGAATTGTTTTGAAGTGTTTTTAATCATTCCCGGAAATGTAATCCCCCTCCAAATAAAATGGTCTTTGTTTGAGGCTACTGTACTCGCTTCCTGCATACTGTCAGAAAAAGGTTTGTGTGTTCCATAAAACTGATAGTTCTGTTATGTTTCATATTGAACAAGGTGTGTGTAGTAACTATTGTTTTGTTACAGACTTATTAGTATGATTCATATAAAACAATGTAAAAAAAAATATTTACGCCATCAAAATGACAGACGTGTGTTTCTATGAAGTGCCCTGCTAGTCAGAATGCACCCTAGAGTGTGACATTCACCGGAGCAAAGATTTCTGAGTGGCACCGAGATGTATTTTATTTTGATGAAATGGTCTGTGAGGTGTAACTCCTATTCACTCCCCATAGGTTTCTATGATAAGTTTGTGTTGCTGCTGGACTTCAACAGTCTGTACCCGTCCATCATTCAAGAGTTCAACATCTGCTTCACCACCGTACAGAGAGAGGCCCACAGCACACACAAGAAGACTGAGGTGTGTGTATGTGTGTCTTAGTCGGAGAGAGACTCACTGTGTGTGTGTGTTATTTGAACAGTACCATTTCTGGTTTCTGTACCAAAAGGAGCATGACCCTGATGAGATTCCAGAGGTTCCGGACGCCGACCTGGAGATGGGAATTCTGCCCAAAGAGATTCGCAAGCTGGTGGAACGACGTAAACAAGTGAAACAGCTGATGAAAGCACAAGACATCAACCCTGACCTTTACCTGCAGGTACATGCATAATGACTTCTGCTGTCAGGTTTCTTTCTGTTGTGATTTTCAGTTTCAGAAACTGATTTGTTACTCATAACCCAGACCACACTTGCTTGAAGCTGAAATGCATAGGTGGTGGTTTTTCTTGAATAACACAGGACTATTTGAACTTATTTGCTTTTCTCTAAATCTCTCTGTCTCTTTGTGCAGTATGACATCCGTCAGAAGGCTCTGAAGCTGACGGCTAACAGTATGTACGGCTGTCTGGGCTTTAGTTTCAGCCGCTTCTACGCCAAGCCACTGGCCGCGCTCGTCACACACAAGGGCAGAGAGGTGAGTTACATCCTGCTGGGTATACTGTAGATGTGAACGACTGGTCAAGTATGAATGCTGGAGCAAATCCCACTAGAGGGCAGTCCAAGACCAGCCTCTCACACACCACTACTTTTACTTCTGTTGATATTGATAATCCCTTTTCATTTTTTACATTGACAAATGTAATGTCTGATTCTGAATACATTTCGTCCATCTCGTTTCATCGTCTGTGGTTGGACTGTGAGGTAGCAACAGTGTGTACTTTTCCCTCTTAGCCTTAGGGACAGCAGGGGATGTTGAAGGGTGACATAAAGTTCTGATTTTAGTCAGGGGTTTACCTGTAGCTGGTCACCACACACACCACGCCTGTATTAATTTAATGAGCTCTAACAATACCCACACCTACCTCTGGTGTTCCAGTGATCCTCAGGGAGCTGTTTATTGGGATTCCCTTACAGCGCCATTGTGTTCCCTAATAGAGGTCAGGGCGTGTGCTTGTGTGTTTGGTTCAGCTCTGTGAGAGTGAGTGACTGATATCAACATTAACAGGTGTGCCATATCTGTATCTGTGTAGCCCTGAGCCTTGGGTTTGGTCTTAGCCCAGCTTAATTTCACACCTCATTCTGTGACAGTAGAATAGATAGGACCAGCATTAGCCCAGGGCTATCCTCCTGTATAGTTCTGCTTCAGAGCTGAACTGCGACTTAGTAAGTTATCAGTGATGTACACAGGATTCTCCCCTTCTATAAAATTAGAGGAAGTTCTAATTCTATGGTTAATTCCATCCCTACTCAACGGTATAAACTCTGGAATAGAACACCTAAAATAAGCAGTTCTAAGAAGTCACTTTGAAAAGGAAAGACCTTGACTCAGATTAGACTTCTGACAGTTGAAAGCCAAGTAGCTCCAAGTTAGTTTCCAGTGATTGGGAGCCAAAAAGGGCAGCTGGGTGTTTTGTAGTGTTTTTTCTAGTGTATTTATACTTGTCTAAAACGGCATAGCTGTCCTGTATCACCATACACACTCACCGTACACGCACCTATCATCAATGGAATCTTCCCGTTTATGCTTTCCTTTTATGATCTGATTTTAGGGCTGTTATAAATTAACATTACACGACACCACCACTGACCCAGAATGCTTTGCTTATAAAGGCCTTTTTGCGACTCCCTTTGTGGTCCCCTCTTTGTTTGTGTGTGGGATCTCCTCTTTCTCTCACTCTTGTCTAAGCTGAGGCCTAACCCCTCTGGGAATAGCAGGTCAGGCCTGGGCCCACGGTGAGTTCTCAGTCCAGGGAGGGGTTAAGATGCCTGGACTTAGGAGGTGATGACAGCCCCCTGGCTCTGGATGTTCTTGTCTGATTTACCAGGTTGGAAGGGAAATCTCCCTCCTTTATCTCCAGCCTTCTGCCAAGTTGCACCTGCATTAGTGTACACGTTTGTGAAGCAGAGAGACAACTCTACTGTTTGAACTCTGGCCTTTGTAGGGAAATATTTGTTGTGCCCCTGTCTCCCCATCCCTGGTATGTGGGGGTATTAGGGGATCGGGAGCATTAAGTGGAGGGTTTAGGGTTACACGGCTCAGGGTTCGGCACACATGAACCCAATGTGTTATTTTTGGTTCCTTTGTGTGGGAGCCAGGGGTAGAGGGGAGGGCATACACAGATGTAATGTACAATCACATTTGACACAATGGTTATTTTGGATAGGTTAGTGTTAAGGGGGTAACAAGGTGTGGTAGTGAGGAGATAACAGGCGCATGGTGTTATGTGAGTGCGCGTGTGCACTAATCGAGTGATGTTAATCACTTTAGTCTATGGGAGCTGTTGATGGTTGTGGAACGCTACTTAGTTTGAACTCTGACCCGTGTGTGTCAGGGTTTCCGGTAGTAGCTGGCTTTTGGCCAATTTAAAAATAAATGAAACTGGGGCTGGACATTTGACCGGGAGAAGATGAAAAAATCCCATTGCAAAATAATGTTTTTTAGCCTATTCATTGATGGAAATACATTTGACCGATCATGCTTATCGGTCTGTAGGATAATTTGCATAATTTAGTAGAATTAAATTGGCACGTGTATATTTTCCGTTAGTTATGTTTATCACATGCATACAGATATAGAGCCTATGAGCGAAAATCGTTCAGACGGCACAAGAGCTGCTGCAACAACTTCTCAAACATCCGCTCATTCGTTGCTGCTGGAGTGAAGCGTGCGTTTATAAGCCCAATCGTTGCCTAACAATTCTACATGCAATCCTGTGCTAACAGTTTTATGGCCACGATTTAAAAAGTGCTTCTATTTTTATTTCTCAACTGGTAGGCTAATTGAAGTGCTCTTCCCATTCGCCATTCAAGTGCATATGGGCAAAGGTCGGCAAGCTTCAGCGCGTCACACACCACTTTGCAATGAGCTGGAGGCAGTATGCATTTTGAAAACATATACTTAATTGTTTGAAACTTGTTGCATTTATATTTTTGTTCAATGTAAAATGTTCATGTAAAGTGTTGGTCCCATGTTTCATGAGCTGAAATAAAAGATCCCAGAAATGTATCATATACACAAAAARCTTCTTTATCTTATTACATCCCTGTTACACGGAACCCAAACCGGCTGCGCGCGTGCGCTATCGTGCATACATTTATTTTGACCCCCTACACCAAACGCGATCACGGCACGCAGGTTAAAATATCAAAAAAAACTCTGAACCAATGACATTAATTTGGGGACAGGTCGAAAAGCATTAAACATGTATGGCAATTTAGCTAGTTAGCTTGCACTTGCTAGCTAACGTTAATTTGTCCTATTTAGCTAGCATTGAGTTGTTATTTTACCTGAAATGCACAAGGACCTTTACTCCGACAATTAATCCACACATAAAACGGCGGCCAACCGAATCGTTTCTAGTCATCTCTGCTCCTTCCAGGCCTTTTCATCGTTTAACTTATATGGTGATCGCATCTAAACTTTCATTGTATTACCACGACTACCGGCAAAACAGTTCGTCTTTCAATCACCCACGTTGGTATAACCAATGAGGAGATGGCACGTGGGTACCTGCTTCTATAAAACAATGAGGAGATGGGAGAGGCAGGACTTGCAGTGTGATCTGCGTCAGAAATAGGAATGAGTTCTATTTTAGCCCTTGGAGTCACAGACACTTTTTCGCCCGCACGAGCTGTGTGGGTGCAAAATTGAATAACATGGACTCCTAAATGTATTTTGCGACGCTCGTGCACGCGACGTGTCTGGTCTGGTCAGCATGTTAGTGAGCATTTCTCCTTTGCCAAGATAATCCATCCTGCTGACAGGTGTAGCATATCAAGAAACTGGGGACAATAAAAGGCCACTCTAAAATGTGCAGTTTTGTCACAACACGATGCCACAGATGTCAAGTTTTGAGGGAGTGTGCAGTTGGCATGCAGACTGCAGGAATGTCCTCTAGAGCTGTTGCCTGATAATTTAATGTTAATTTCTCTACCATAAGCCGCCTCCCAAGGTTGTTTTAGAGAATTTAGCAGTACGTCCAACCGGCCTCACAACCGCAGACCACTTGTGTGGGTGAGCGGTTTGTTGATGTCAACGTTGTAAACAGAATGCCCCATGGTGACGGTATGGCTAAGCATAAGCTACGGACAACGAACACAGTTTCATTTTATCGATGTTAATTTAAATGCACCGAGATACCCATTGTTGTTCCAATCATCATGGTTCAGCATGATAATGCACGACCCCATGTCGCAAGGATCTGTATACAATTCCTGGAAGCTGAAAATGTCCCAATTCTTCCATGGTCTGCATTCTTATCGACTTGTACGACTGCGTGTTCCAGTTCCCGACAATATCCAGTTCCCGCCAATACCCACACAGCAGACATTGTGGGCCAGGATGGGAATGCTATGTTGCACGTGTAGCGCAAAATTTTATGTGGCGTCATTACGTAATTTACCTATGTTATATTGGTATGCACGTCAGCTTTGACATCGGTTTATCACATCGGCGTTAAACTAGACATCGGGCCAATACCAACGTTGGCATTTTTAGCTAATATCGGCCGATTCCGATATGTTCACCGATTTATATCGTCCATCCCTAGTTAGAACTCAACCCTGCACCCACACTGGTCCTCTGGATAAGAAGCAATGTAACGATGACCATAACACACACACAACCTTTAATGAATTATCTGAAATGTAATTTACATTTGCTGTACTGCTATTCTTGTTAATCTACTTGTCTCCCTAAAGCCGATCTGTAGACAGTTTTTAATCTCTATGTATTAAAAAGATACCGGTAGTGGACCAAAAAAACAGAATCACCTGGATGAATGAAAGACAACAATAAGCCCCCACCCAAAAAGTGCATGAGTAGTCACCCAATAGTCATCTTCTTGTCCCTCCATTTTGTTTGCATTTTTATCCACCACTTTATAGGTCTTTTGTCCCTGATATCCCTCAACCCTGATCAAATTCTTCTCTCTCTGCATCAACGACTACTTGTTCACTCCAAACGTCTTGGAGAGGGTACAAATGTTTAATTGATTCTAATCTTGGTAAAGGCACCATAGCTAGATGCACAATATGCATGACTAGTTTGTGTGTGTGTTTTAATCAGTTTAAATCTGGAAGAAAAAAAAWATATATTTTTGCTCATGTTCATTGATTATTAGGCATATCAACACACCTATCCCCATGTGTTTCAATGCCAACCGGGCTTAATAGGATCATACTGGCCTTAATTGTAACAAAAGTGATTTATGGTGAGAAAGATGGAATAGCAAAGTCTACTCATAACATATTGGAAACCAATGGTTTTGGGGTATAAATATACTTTATAAACTACAATATTGTGATAAGTTAGTATTGAGGATATTGAACAATAATGCTTCATTGTCATTTACATTATGTACAGAGGGAGTGCTTTTTGTGCTACTGTACCCTTTAAGCCCACCTGAGATGAATGTCAAATTTACGAAAATGGAATCTACACTACATTACCAAAAGAATGTGGACACCTGCTCCTCAAACATCTCTGGTCTGAATACTTAGGTAAATAAGATATTTCTGTTTTTCATTTTTAATACATTTGCGAACATTTCTAAACCGGTTTTCGCTTTGTCATTATGGGGTATTGTGTGTACATTGATGAAAAAAATAATTGAATCAATTTTAGAATAAGGCTGGAACGTATCAAAATGTGAAAAGGGAAGGGGTCTAAGCATTTTCCGAATGCACTGTAAAACAATGCAAGGTTCATTTAACTGCAAAATAAGACAAAATGCATTGAACAATGTAAGCTGTGAATACTTGGAAGTCTACCTTGTAGTTAGTTAATCAAGTTATGTTGCTACAGTGATACTGTGACATACAGGCAGGCACAACTGCTAGCATGAAAAACCCATATATTTAATTGGTAAGAAATGGCAATGAATGCTCATGAAATAGGCTATCATGTGCATATATCAGCACATTAGTCTCAATTTTAGATAAAGTATGATCACTTTTCTGAAAACGTACTAAAAACATATATTTTAAGTGTTTATCTGAGGGTAGCCTCAAAGCCAATGTTTTTTTTTTTTTTCACCTTTGAGACTGGCCACGAGTGGGAACTTACACATTGTCAATAACTTAATAATAAAACATGTGAATTGGTTTATAATAAAATAATGAATATAACAACTAGATGAATTAGTTGAAACATTAAATAACAAAACATTTTTGATTTCAATCCACAGATGCAAGTTGGCTTAACGAGTATGCTTACCCTAAACTTTTTTACTATGGGGGATTTTAGATTGACATAGGCTAGTGATTTTGCTGTTTGTTACTCGTCTTCTTGGCTTCTTCTGAAGATGTGCTTTGGAATTTGGTTAGGACGCACGCAGTTGCATGTTCTGTTAAGACAAAGAACCATAATATAAATGTGTTTCCTGTCGTTCTGAGCACCGTGGGTGGACACCCCAATCATGCACCCAATGCATATGGGTCCATTAAATTAAATTAAAATGCTGCTGGTCAAATGTCCGGTGCTGCGTGTGTGAGCGTGGTGAGGGTAGGGCCATATTTCAGGACTGCGCAGGACACCTAAAACACTTTGTTGTTATTGAGTCTCTGACTGTCCTTGTGTTTAAAAACCGACAGACGCCTGTAACTAGATGATAGGCTATAAAGGCCTGGGTGAAGTTGTGCAATTTTAAATAAAACCTGAGAAAAATGTGAACTTTAGGCTACTTTCGTGAATTTGCGAGTCTAGACATTGAGAGATTCAGATGACCGAGACACGTGCGCATCATGTTTTTTTGTTGTTGCCTGCCCCCTCTCCCTCGCTCTGGCTCGCCTGGGGGCATATTCATATGTGACCGACCGGCTCGATTCGGTCTAATGTAGCAAAATTTGAAATTGTGTTTTTTTACTTTTGATGAAAGTCGAGACTTAGACATAGAAAATGGTACAGTGCTTTTTGGAAAGTATTCAGACCCCTTAACTTTTACGACATTTAGTTACGTTGCAGCCTTATTCTGAAACTGATTTTTTCCCCTCAGCTATCTACACACAATACCCCATCATGACAAATCAAAAACAGGTTTTAAAGAACATTTTTCAAATGTATTAAAAATAAAAAACACACCTTATTTATAAGTATTCAGACCCTTTGCTATGAGACTTGAAATTGAGGTCAGGTGCATCCTGTTTCCATTGATCATCATTAAAATGTTATTACAACTAGATTGGAGTCCACCTGTGGTAAATTCAATTGATTGGACATGATTTGGGAAGGCACACACCTGTCTATATAAAATCCGACAGTTGACAGTGCATGTCAGAGCAAAAACCAAGCCGTGAGGTTGGAGGAATTCCCCGTAGAACTCCGAGACAGGATTATGTCGAGGCACAGATCTGGGGAAGGGTACCAAAACATTTCTGCAGCATTGAAGGTCCCCAAGAACACAGTGGCTTCTATCGTTTTTAAATGGATGAAGTTTGGAACCACCAAGACTCTTCCGAGATCGAGAGAAAGATGAACGGCGCAAATTACAGAGATCCTTGAAGGATCCTTGATGAAAACCTGCTTCGGAAAGTATTCAGACCCCTTGACTTTTTCCACATTTTGTTAAGTTACAGCCTTATTCTAAAACTGATTAAATGTTTTTTTCCCTCATCAATCTACTCTCAATACCCCATAATGACAGAGCGCAAAAAAAGAAGGAAAATCACATTTACGTAAGTATTCAGACCCTTTACGCAGTACTTTGTTGAAGCACCTTTGGAAGCGATTACAGCGTCGAGTCTTCTTGGTATGATGCTACAAGCTTGGCACACCTGTATTTGGAGTTTCTCCCATTATTCTCTGCAGATCCTCTCAAGCGCTGTCAGGTTGGATGGGGAACGTTGCTGAACCGTTATTTTCATGTCTCTCCAGAGATGTTTGATTGGGTTCAAGTCCGGGCTCTGGCTGGGCCACTCAAGGACATTCAGAGACTTGTCTCGAAGCTACTTCTGCTTTGTCTTGGCTGTGGGCTTAGGGTCGTTGTCCTGTTGGAAGGTGAGCCTTCGCCCCAGCCTAAGGTCCTAAGCACTCTGGAGCAGATTTTCATCAAGGATCTCTCTAATTTGTTCCGTTCATCTTTTCCTCCATCCTGACTAGTCTCCCAGTCCCTGCCTATGAAAAACATTCCCACAGCATGATGCTGCCACCATCATGCTACACTGTAGGGATGGTGCCAGATTTTCCTCAAAACGTGATGCTTAGCATTCACACCCGCTAATAACGTGGGTGTGCGTTCAGTCTTCAGTCTGTTGCATGTTGAAGGGCCCTGCTTTACTGAAGTTGCTAGACATTGTATGCCAAGAAATTGCCAGATACAGCATTCCATTGCGAGATACAGCTTTGATTGCCGATAGATTAATTTATGTAGCCAGGCATAAAATTAACAGCTGAACCTAGATCCTTTACGAGAATGAAAGAAAAAAAAACTGTTGGAGGTTGTCTTCTGCAGTGTTCAACCAATCCAGTAAAATTTGAGGAGTTAAGATGGAGTGTCTCCTTCGTAACCCTTTAGACCCCAATAGAATTCTATAGGTTACTGAGAATTTTCAAGATAAAGTACATTTTCTCACACATTTTCAAACAGACACAGCTCAAAACAATGAATAAATGACTATTACAAGGTAACTTAAATTTAAAGAGCACAACCTCTTCTTTAACCCCCTAGAGTCGATGTCTGCTCCCCTGCGGAAATCAAATTAGCATAATAAAAAAATCCCCATTAAAAAAATCTCAGTTTAAGCCAGATGCATCTGTTTTTTTTGTGTTGGATGCGTCACAATGCACCGCATCCGCCGATGTCGCACTTCCGCATCTGCGGTGAAAGGTGGCAGAGCTAGAGCGGTGTTTGTCAGACCATGAGACATCCAGAAAATCGTTCTTCTCATACAATCATCTGGAGTGTTCGTACGGTTTGGCCTGCAAACTAGTATGACCCCTCTATGGAAAGAGACTCTCACGAACACGATGGTGTTATCTGTTTTGCTCTACGACCCCCACAAGCGTCTTGGGACTCGGCACAGCCAATCTGCCAACTTCTGACTGTAGCATCCAAACAGTTTGGGCTACACACTAATATGACCCCTCTGTGGAAAGGTGAAAACGTACAGTACCAGTCAAAAGTTTGGACACACCTGCTCATTCAAAGGTTTTTCTTTATTTTTACTTTTTTATACATTGTAGAATAATAGTGAAGACATCAAAACTATGAAATAACACATATGGAATCATGAAGTAACCAAAGAAAGTGTTAAACAAATCAAAATATATTTTGTGTTTGAGATTCTTCAAAGTAGCCACCCTTTGCCTTGACTAGAGGTCGACCGATTATGATTTTTCAATGCCGATACCGATTATTGGAGGACCAAAAATGCCGATACTGATTTAATCGGCCGGTTTTTATTTTTTATGACAATTACAACAATACTGAATGAACACTTATTTTAACTTAATATAATACATCAATAAAATCAGTTTAGCCTCAAATAAATAATGAAACATGTTCAATTTGGTTTAAATAATGCAAAAACAAAGTGTTGGAGAAGAAAGTAAAAGTGCAATATGTGCCATGTAAGAAAGCTAACGTTTAAGTTCCTTGCTCAGAACATGAGAACATATGAAAGAAGATGGTGGTTCCTTTTAACATGAGTCTTCAATAGTCCCAGGTAAGAAGTTTTAGGTTGTAGTTATTATAGGAATTATAGGACTATTTCTCTCTATACCATTTGTATTTCATTAACCTTTGACTATTGGATGTTCTTATAGGCACTTTAGTATTGCCAGTGTCACAGTATAGCTTCAGTCCCTCTCCTCGCGCCTATCTGGGCTCGAACCAGGAACACAACGACAACAGCCACCCTCGAAGCAGCGTTACCCATCGCTCCACAAAAGCCGCGGCCCTTGCAGAGCAAGTGGAACAACTACTCCAAGTCTCAGAGCGAGTGACGTTTGGAACGCTATTAGCGCGCACCCCGCTAACTAACTAGCCATTTCACATCGGTTACACCAGCCTAATCTCGGGAGTTGATAGGCTTGAATTCATAATCAGCAGAGCTGCTGGCAAAACGCACRAAAGTGCTGTTTGAATGAATGCTTACGAGCCTGCTGCTGCCTACCATCGCTCAGTCAGACTGCTCTATCAAATCATAGACTTAATTATAACATAATAACACACAGAAATACGAGCCTTAGGTCATTAATATGGTCRAATCCGGAAACTATCATCTCGAAAACAAGACGTTTATTCTTTCAGTGAAATACGGAAMCGTTMCGTATTTTATCTAACGRGTGGCATCCMTAAGTCTAAATATTCCTGTTACATTGCACAACCTTCAATGTTATGTCATAATTACGTAAATTTCTGGCATATTAGGCGGCCCAAACTGTTGCATATACACTGACTCTGCGTGCAATGAACGCAAGAGAAGTGACACAATTTCACCTGGTTAATATTGCCTGCTAACCTGGATTTCCTTTAGCTAAATATGCAGGTTTAAAAATATATACTTCTTTGCATTGATGTTTATGGTTAGGTACACATTGGAGCAACGATACGCACTGCATCGATTATATGCAACGCAGGACACGCTAGATAAACTAGTAATATCATCAACCATGTGTAGTTAACTAGTGATTATGATTGATTGTTTTTTATAAGATAAGTTTAATGCTAGCTAGCAACTTACCGTGGCTTACTGCATTCGCGTAACAGGCAGGCTCCTCTTGGAGTGCAATGTAATCAGGTGGTTAGAGCTTTGGACTAGTTAACTGTAAGGTTGCAAGATTGAATCCCCCGAGCTGACAAGGTAAAAATCTGTCGTTCTGCCCCTGAACGAGGAAGTTAACCCACCGTTCCTAGGCCGTCATTGAAAATAAGAATGTGTTCTTAACTGACTTGCCTAGTTAAATAAAGATTAAATAAAGGTGTAAAAAAGTTTTTAAAAATACAGATTGTTATGAAAACCTGAAATCGGCCCTAATAATCGGCCATTCCGATTAATCGGTCGACCTCTAGCCTTGACAGCTTTGCACATGCTTGGAACTATAGACTCCCCTCTGGTGTGCTCTCCCTCTCAATGTGCCTCTTCCTTTCCATGTTCCTTTCCCTCCACTCCTCCCTCTTCCTACTCACTCCACATCTCTATCCCTCCAATCATCTTAACTCTTCCTCCCTGCCTTCTGCTGCTGAGCCCTGACTCTCCACATCTCTTCCCTTGCTTTCACTGAACTAGAGGAACAGTAACAGAGGGGGGAACAGAGGAACAAATAGTGTTCCATTGTGGTAGGGTTGGGTGATATCCAGATTTTCATATCGTCATACTGTCCTCTCACCCCTGGAATTACGTTATTACCGGCTTAGTACACAAGGGAGCGCCAGAAAACGCAAGAAAGCCCATTGGGCGTCTAGTACCAGAATGCTAACACAATTTGCACAAGTAATTGCGAATTTCCATGTAGGCTACTAATTAAATATGCTAACGAGCCAAACGGAAATAAACAAATTACAAAGACGGGCAATCGTGCCCATAAAGTTATACATACAGTGGGGAGAAGAAGTATTTGATACACTGCCGATTTTGCAATAAAATGCAAATTAATTACTTAAAAATCATACAATGTGATTTTCTGGATTTTTGTTTTAGATTCCGTCTCTCAGTTGAAGTGTACCTATGATAAAAAATTACAGACCTCTACATGCTTTGTAAGTAGGAAAACCTGCAAAATCGGCAGTGTATCAAATACTTGTTCTCCCCACTGTATATAGGTAGGAGCTACCGAATGTCATTTTTGGTGAGTTTCGACATTTACAAGCAGATGTGAACGAGAGACATTGTGCAAATGAACAGTTTTGAGGCATGCTTGTCTGAAAAAAGAACGGTACTGGCTCTCTAGCTGCTTATCTACAGCTATGTCTGTGTGGAGTCCTGAAGTCGCTAGGGCAACAGGCCTGCCTACTCTGCTCGGAGAATAGGGGGAGGAGCAGACAGGCCTTAGAACTGAGAGGAGAAAAAATGCAAGGAAATCAAAATAGCAGCTGTACAAATAACTAATCCAAGGGGGCTTTGATTTCTCAAACACAGCAGAAAGCTAACACAATATGATGCCCCGTCACCTTATCAATTCAGCCGCTTACTTAGATAACACAAACCCCTAAGTTTAACTTGCTAACGCAGAATTCTGCATTTTTCATGCAGGGAAAAACATAAAACGCATAAGAAATATCTTGCTGCGTTTTGTAAACGCAGATCTAAAATTCTTATTGTAATTTCTGCTCGGCATCAGAATAATTTTGTGCTTCAGTTGCACTTCTAAACTCGGATGAGATTTCAAAAATGGCATTCTATCATCACCATCAGGCATTCTATCAGCAGACAGCACTCTGACTGATGTGTAGCTACTTTTCCCCGGTACTTTTCTAAGTGTAGCCAGCCTATTTTTCTCTGGTAAAATGCAAGATCAACTTTAAGCAAAACATTAGGAAAGGTAGCTGACTACATTCTTTCTATGATAGGCCTAAACATTAAAATATGGTGGCCATGCATCGTTTTTGAAAAAGATACTTGGCTTTTTCATTGTGTGGCTCCCAGCCAAGTAGTGTTGGACTTCTGTCATCTGATGAAAATGAAGCTATTTACTGCCAAATGTGTTGCACTAATGTATTTCCTGTGAAGGAAAACTATAGTTGCATCTCCCTGATCACTTGATTGAACCCAAAAAAAACACGGACTTTCAATATAAAACGCGACCCCCGTCAATACACAGCTGGACTCACCTGCTCCCGCGTTTACAAACAAACACGTGACTGGCTCAACTGTTCTGGGGAACTACTTGAGCTTCATAATGTAAAATAGTGTGACCTGTGAAATGAAGAACGCGATCTGCTTCATCTCCTAACGCATTGCACAAGTTGACTGCAGATATTTACCAAAAAAAATAGATACAAATATGAAAATGTTTTGAAAAACTTCAAAGAAATTGTTTCGAAGGTATTGAAACACCCTCCTGTGGCTATTTCCAAATACCCCGGTATATACAGAATACCGCCCAAGCCTAAATTGTGGTCAGGGTGATAATATCTCTCTTTCACTAACACACACACACACTCTCCCTTCCTCACTTTTCCTCAGCAATACACATACTATTCTAACAATCACCTCAGGGGTTTCCATAATAAATTGTCATAGTTACAACACGCCTCCCATTTTACACACACACACACACACACAGTATAATCATGTGGTACCCCAGGAAGAGTAGCAGCTGCATGAGAAACATTTAATGAGAATTCTAATAAACTAAATCATGATGCTATACAGCACTTTCAATCAATCACATTACACACACACACACACATACAGTATCGTCATAAAGCTTAATAGCACTTGTATTCAATCAGTCATCAATCAAAATTATTTTATAAAGCACTTAGTGGCCAGATTGTTTTTGTTCGTTTGTGTGCATATACAGAGTGCACAAAAGATTAAGGACACCTGCTCTTTCCATGACATAGCTTTCACCTGGTCAGTCTATGATCCCTTATTGATGTCACTTGTTAAATCCACTTTAATCAGTGTAGATTATTGGGAGGATGTTTAAGCCTTGAGACAATTGAGACCTAACTAGATTGTTTGTGTGCCATTCAGAGGGTGAATGGGCAAGACAAAATATTGCCTTTGAATGTGGTATGGTAGTAGGTGCCAGCCGCACCAGTTTGTCAAGAACTGCAACGCTGCTAGGTTTTTCACACTCAACAATTTCCTATGTGTATCAAGAATGGTCCACCATCCAAAGGACATCCAGCCATCTTGACACAACTGTGGGAAGCATTCGAGTCAACATGGGCCGGCATCCCTGTGGAATGCTTTCGACACCTTGTGGAGTCCATGTCCTGACGAATTGAGGCTGTTCTGAGGGCAAAAGGGTGGGTGCGCAACTCAACATTAAGGACACCTTCCTAATATTTTGTATGTTTGTCAGACTGATGGCTAATCAAACAGGATAGATCTATGGCTCGGTGCTATAGACAAATTTAATCACTTTTTGATGGTATGGCGGTAGTTGATGGTATTTTATGTATTTATATGAAAGTTCAAAATATGCTTTGAGTAGTTCATGGCACTAGGGTGGCAACACAAATAAGTGATTTCAATGGGGCATTCTCCGTTCATACTGTTTAATCCTACTCCAAACAATAAATATTTTCTGCATTTTGATAAATTTCTAAATTTACTGCACGCTTACTGTATTGTCATTTCCACACTGCCACGCAGTATGATATGGGCAACAAAATATAGGCCTAGTTAATTGGTGAACTGTTGGAATCATGGAAATATAATGATTATTCTAAATCTGTAGTTGCAATATAGTGGCCAGCACCTTGAATATATTCTTTGACATGACAACGAATGGATAAACCAGGGAGAAATTGACAGGGTAGGAACCAAAGTGTTGGTCAGTGTTCCCAACCTAATTAGATGTTAGAGCTTACTTCATCTAGCTAGCCAACATTATTCATGCTTTGCCTATTCCTCTCTGATAAAATCTCGTCGTATAAACTCATCTAGGCCTAAATCAGCACTCGTACCAGGTAATAATAGCTAGCTAGCTACGTTTGCTCTGACTCAAGCTAGCTACGAGCAATTATCATTAGCGGCTAACACTAAGTATTTTAGCAACACCTTGCTAAGAAAAAACAAACTAGCAGACACTAGTTTGCAGACAGTAAGAGTCACAAACTAATAGTATATAGAATGCTTGCTTAAAGCAGCATGTCACAAACATTGTTGTATCCATCTGACAATGCAGAGTGAATGGCAAGACGGTACTCGTGACTCCATGGTCGAGCAACTGCTCTCTCCTTGAGTGACGGGCAGGGCTTGGTGTGGTTAGAGACATGCAGCAGCAGGGGAGGGCGAGAGCGAGAGAACTCAAGTAGCAAACTGAGTGAACTATAAGAATGTACGTACGCGCTGGAGTTGTGGATCACATTTAACAAACCAAACATTGAAATATTGATATAGAAGGTAAAGTAAAAACTCAAACCGGTCTGTGCATCAATACCAGTATATAGTCAAATACGGTATACCGTCCAGCCCTAGATAGAGCACACAAAAATACCTTCATAAAAATGTTCGTAGATGGGTTAGATTATAAGCTTAACGGCTATATATGGTACACACACTTCAAGACCCAGGTTCATATGACTTAGTTAGCTGGTTGTCTTTGTAGGGTGGGAGTGAGACGATCAAGTGGCAGCGTCCAGAGCAAAGCACAATGTTCCCACTCAACTCTTGATTTCTTGCCTAACAGACAACTATAGTTAGATAATGTAAGCTGATTAGTTACAAAGCTGGGACTATCTATAGCAAACAGCTTGGGTCGTTTCCACATGAATTACTTAGGTAGAAACAAAACAATCAACTATATAGTTATGACTATACAGGACCTATAGCTAAACAGGGCTTCACCGATGATGTGCTCGCCTATATCAACTCGGTGATCATGACAGGACTGGCTTATCTGAGAGCTATTCCCCAAGTTTCCTCAAAGCCACACAAATAAGACAACAGGTTGTTAGCAAGTTAATTTTACGATATAAAGGCCGCTATGGTAATTTAAAGAACGGCCGTTGACGTCCGCTATTGTTTCTAAAGGGTTAACGTCCAAAAGTGGAAGCTGCGTCACAGGCTCTCTATCATTTCCCCTGAAAACCGTAACTTCCGGTTGTTGGCTACTCTGCTAATGCCACTGATAGATAGTTCTAGTGCACGGTTCTGTCTGTCTGCCTGGTGGCCGATCTGCCAATACTGTGCCCCTCCCCTCTCTCTGTCCCTCACTAGTTCACTATGAAAGATGCAAGTATTCTTTGAGAGGTGGAATTGAGGTACAGAAATTAGAGGTCGACCAATTAATCGGCATGGCCGATTTAATTAGGGCCGATTTCAAGTTTTCATAACAATCGGTAATCGGCCTTTATGGAAGCCGATTACATTGCAATCCACGAGGAGACTGCGTGGCAGGCTAACCACCTGTTACGCGATTGCAGCATCAAAAGGACCTTGTGGCTGCAAGGTCAAAGGTGAGTTGCTAGCTAGCATTAAACAACTCACACAACTCACAATCAATCTTCACATAATCACTAGTTAACTACACATGGTTGATGGTATTACTAGTTTAACTAGCTTGTTCTGCGTTGCATATAATCAATCCGGTGCCTGTTAATTTATCATCGAATCACAGCCTACTTCAACTTGATGATTTAACAAAAGCGCATTCGCGAAAAAAGCACAATCGTTGCAATAATGTACCTAACCATAAACATCAATGCCTTTCTTAAAATCAATACACAAGTATTAAACCTGGATATGTAGTTAAAAGAAATTCATGTTAGCAGGCAATATTAACTAGGGAAATTGTGTCACTTCTCTTGCGTTCAGTGCAAGCAGAGTCAGGGTATATGCAGCAGTTTGGGCTGCCTGGCTCGTTGCGAACTGTTGAAAGGCCATTTATCCCTATCAAAGACCGTCATTAATTTGTCAGAATTTTACATAATGATGACAACATTGAAGGTTGTGCAATGTAACAACGCACTAGATGACCAGTTTTGATGGCCTTTAGCCGTACCCTCATCCTACTACTCCTCTGTTCCTCGGGTGATTTGGAGGTTAACCCAGGCCCTGCGTGTCCCCAGGCACTCTCATTTGTTGACTTCTGTAACCGAAAAAGCCTTGGTTTCATGCATGTTAACATCAGAAGCCTCCTCCCTAAGTTTGTTTTACTCACTGCTTTAGCACACTCCGCCAACCCTGATGTCCTTGCCGTGTCCCCAACTACAACATTTTCCGTCAAGATAGAACTGCCAAAGGGGGAGGAGTTGCAATCTACTGCAGAGATAGCCTGCAAAGTTCTGTCATACTTTCCAGGTCTATGCCCAAAATAGTTTGAGCTTCTAATTTTAAAATTAATCTCTCCAGTCTCACTGTTGCCGCCTGTTATAGACCCCCTTCAGCTCCCAGCTGTGCCCTGGACACCATATGTGAATTGATTGCCCCCCATCTATCTTCAGAGTCCGTTCTGTTAGGTGACCTAAACTGGGATATGCTTAACACCCCGGCAGTCCTACAATCTAAGCTAGATGCCCTCAATCTCACAAAATTATCAACGAACCTACCAGGTACATCACCAAGTCTGTAAACATTGGCACCCTCATAGATATTATCCTGACCAACTTGCCCTCCAAATACACCTCTGCTGTTTTCAATCAGGATCACTGACTCATAGCCTGCATCCGCTATGGGTCCGAGGTCAAATGACCACCCCTCATCACTGTCAAACGCTCCCTAAAACACTTCTGCGAGCAGGCCTTTCTAATTGACCTGGCCCGGGTATCCTGGAAGGATATTGACATCATCCCGTCAGTCGAGGATGCCTGGTCGTTCTTTAAAAGTAATTTCCTCACCATCTTAAATAAGCATGCCCCTTTCAAAAAATGTAGAACTAAGAACAGATATAGCCCTTGGTTCACTCTAGACCTGACTGCTCTCGGCCAGCACAAAAACAACCTGTGGAGGACTGCACTAGCATCGAATAGTCCCCGCGATATGCAACTTTTCAGGGAAGTCAGGAACCAATACACGCAGTCAGTCAGGAAAGCAAAGGCTAGCTTTTTCAAACAGAAATGTGCATCCTGTAGCTCCAACTCCAAAAAGTGTTGGGACACTGTGTAAAGCCCATGGAGAATAAGAGCACCTCCTCCCAACTGCCCACTGCACTGAGGCTAGGTAACACTGATTAACACCGATAAATCCACGTTAATCAAGAATTTCAATAAGCATTTCTCTACGGCTGGCCATGCTTTCCTTCTGGCTACCCCAACCCCGGCCAACAGCTCCGCACCCCCTGCAGCTATTTGCCCAAGCCTCCCCAGCTTCTCCTTCACCCAAATCCAGATAGCAGATGTTCTGAAAGAGCTGCAAAACCTGGACCTGTACAAATCAGCTGGGCTAGACAACCTGGACCCTCTCTTTCTAAAATTATCCACCGCCCTTGTTGCAACCCCTATTACCAGTCTGTTCAACCTCTCTTTCGTATAGTCCGAGATCCCTAAAGATTGGAAAGCTGCCGCGGGCATCCCCCTCTTCAAAAGGGGTGACACTCTAGACCCAAACTGTTATAGACCTATATCCATCCTGCCCTGCCTTTCTAAAGTCTTCGAAAGCCAAGTTAATAAGCAGATCACTGACCATTTCGAATCCCACCGTATCTTCTCCGCTGTGCAATCCGGTTTCCGAGCTGGTCACGGGTGCACCTCAGCCACGCTCAAGGTACTAAACGATATCATAACCGCGATTGATAAAAGACAGTAACGTAAACTCGTACATCGCCTTGGTCTGTACAATTGCCCTTATTTTAGCGCACCAAAAACGTAATACTTCCAGATCAACTGTAATGTCAATACCATTGTAAAGCACAATTTCTCCCCTTTCCAACAGAATCAATTACATGACCTAAACGCGGCCCGTTTCTGCATAATTCAAGCAGGCAATAAGCCCCGTTGGGTCTTTTCAAAAATGGCGGGTGGGGAAACGAAATTAATGCGTGATAGTGAGAAGGAGAGATGTGTGCGAAATTTGCTTTTTTCACCACTTGATCTGTCCAACTTATCACCGTATCGCCTCTAAAATGTAAATAAAACACTAAAGAGTTTATATAATGTGTCATTACATACCTATTTGAAGGTTTGTGTCGAATTTGAATCAGGTTGTTAGGGTGGTGCTAAAGTGATCTTAGATGTAAACAACGGCTTTAAAAATGATGATCGCATGCAATGATGACGCAAAAAATGGCTAGGTATCCCCCCCCTTACCCCCGCCACTGTCCATTTCTTGTTTTTAAACGATGAGAGAAGTGCTACACCTGGTGGAGAGAGATTGTAAGACAGAAATAGTTGCTTTATGCATGCTGTACGTTTTTTTTCAACTTTTCTTCAATACTATAGAGCCATTACCATGTCGATCAACGCTTGAATAGAAACCTAGTTCACACCCCGATTTTGAAGTCAACACAGTCGCTACAGTCCCATTAGTTTTCTTTGTAGCCTCGTTTGATTGTTGCGGTTGCGCACATTTGTACGGAATGGGGTGAGTTTACGTTACTGTGCAGCCGTCTTCATCGACCTGGCCAAGGCTTTGTCTTCTTATCGGCAGACTCACCAGCCTTGGTTTCTCAAATGATTGCCTCGCCTGGTTCACCAACTACTTCTATGATAGAGTTCAGTGTGTCAAATCGGCGGGCCTGTTGTCAGGACCTCTGGCAGTCTCTATGGGGGTGCCACAGGGTTCAATTCTCGGGCCGACTCTTTTCTCTGTATATATCAACGATGTCGCTCTTGCTGCGGGTGATTCCCTGATCCACCTCTACGCAGACGACACCATTCTATATACATCTGACCCTTCTTTGGACACTGTGTTAATAAACCTCCAAATGAGCTTCAATGCCATACAACACTCCTTTCGTGGCCTCCAACTGATTTTAAACTCTAGTAAAACTAAATTCATACTATTCAACTGTTCGCTGCCTGCACCCGCCCGCCCGACTAGTATCACTACTCTGGACGGTTCTGACTTAGAATATGTGGACAACTACAAATACCTAGGTGTCTGGCTAGACTGTAAACTTCCAGACTCATATTAAACATCTCCAATCCAGAATAAAATCTAGATTCGGCGTCCTATTTCGCAACAAAACCTCCTTCACTCACGCCGCCAAACATACCCTCGTAAAACTGACTATCCTACCGATCCTCGACTTCGGCGATGTTATTTAGAAACTAGCCTCTAACACTCTACTCAGACTGCATCCAGTTTGCTATCACAGTGCCATCCATTTTGTCACCAAAGCCCCATATACCACCCACCACTGAGACCTGTATGCTCTAGTCGGCTGGCCCTCGCTACCTATTCGTCGCCAGACCCACTGGCTCCAGGTCATCTATAAGTCTATGCTAGGTAAAGCTTTATTTCAGCTCACTGGTCCCGATAACAACACCCACCCGTAGCACGCATTCCAGCAGGTATATCTCACTGGTCATCCCCAAAGCCAACATCTCCTTTGGCCGCCTTTCCTTCCAGTTCTCTGCTGCCAATGACTGGAATGAATTGCAAAAATCGCTGAAGCTGGAGACTTATATTTCCCTCACTAACTTCAAGCATCAGCTTTCTGAGCAGCTAACCGATCGCTGCAGCTGTACATAGCCCATCTGTAAATAGCCCATCCAATCTACCTACCTCATCCCCATATTGTTTTTATTTACTTTTCTGCTCTTTTGCACACCAGTATTTCTACTTGCACATCTATCACTCCAGTGTTAATTTGCTATATTGTAATTACTTTGCTACTATGGCCTATTTATTGCCTTACCTCCTCACACCAATTGCACACAATGTATATAGACTTTCTTTTTTTCTATTGTGTTATTGACTGTACGCTTGTTGTGTAACTCTGTTGTTTGTGTTGCACTGCTTTGCTTTATCTTGGCCAGGTCGCAGTTGTAAATGAGAACTTGTTCTCAACTAGCCTACCTGGTTAAATAAAGGTGAAATAAAAAATAATAAATTAGACTTGGGGTTGCCACCCGTTCGATAAAGTACGGAACGGTTCCGTATTTCACTGAAAGATGAAACGTTTCGTTTTCGAAATAAGAGTTTCTGGATTTGACCATGTTAATGACCAAAGGCTCGTATTTCTGTGTGTTTATTATATTATAATTAAGTATGTGATTTGGTAGAGCAGTCTGACTGAGCGGTGGAAGGCAGCAGCAGGCTCGTAAGCATTCATTCAAACAGCAGCTCTTAGCAATGCTGGGATGCACAACGCTGTTTATGACTTCAAGCCTATCAACTCCCGAGATTAGGCTGGCAATACTAAAATGCCTATAAGAACATCCAATAGTCAAAGGTATGTGAAATACAAATGGTATAGAGAGAAATAGTCCTATAATAACTACAACCTAAAACTTCTTACCTGGGAATAATGAAGACTCATGTCAAAAGGAACCACCAGCTTTCATATGTTCTCATGTCCTGAGCAAGGAACTTAAACGTTAGCTTTCTTACATGGCACATATTGCACTTTTACTTTCTTCTCCAACACTTTGTTTTTGCATTATTTAAACCAATTTGAACGTGTTTCATTATTTATTTGAGACTAAATTGATTTTATTTATGTATTATATTAAGTTAAAATAAGTGTTCTTTGTTCATTCAGCATTGTTGTAATTGTAATTTATTACAAATAAATGAAAATCGTCCGATTTAATCGGTATCAGCTTATTTTGTTCCTCCAATCATCGGTATTGACGTTGGAAAATCTTAATCAGTTGACCTCTAACAGAAATGGTAGTACAGGTGCAATGCTTAACCATCTGGAAGGGATGCATCGTGATACCCAAACCGTTGCTGGCAGCAGCATTATGAATTCGAATGGATTAAAAAAAATATATATTGTTTTAATGGAAAACCGATAAATGGCTGTTTAAACCTTAAGATTTGTTATGTATTTGTCACATCCCTAGTCGTTATGGGTACCAGGGTAGGCTGGGCAGGATTAATCCTGTGTGTGTGATGAGATCTGGGTAAATACTATTACCTGTGCTCATAGGTATCTCCCTTTCCACTGTACTCTCATTTGTTACAATCAATTAAGCCACTTTCAAGAATAAAAAATGGACATGTGTATCTTAGTACACCATACACTAGTTGAACCCATCTCTCTCCCTCAGGGTGTGTGTTATAGTCTCTATTGTTGCACACTGCCCCATCTTCCTAAATAGTGGGATTGGCTGCTAATATGCCTGGACTTAACAAATAGTCACGTTGGGAGAGGTATAATATGGCCAAAAGTATGTGGACACCCCTTCAAATGAGTGGTTTCTGCTATTTCAGCCACACCTGTTACTGACAGTTATGTAAAATCCAGCACACAGCCATGCAACCTCCATAGAGAAACATTGGCAGTAGAATGGCCCGTACTGAGGGGCTTAGTGACTTTCAAACTGGCACCGTCATAGGTTGCCACCTTTCCAAAAAGTCAGTTGGTCAAATTTCTGCCCTGCTAATGCTGCCTCAGTCAACTGTAAGTGCTTTTATTGTGAAGTGGAAACATCTAGGAGGAAACAACGGCTCAGCCGCAAAGTGGTAGGTCACACAAGCTCACAAAATGGGACCGCCAAGTGCTGAAGCATAGAGTCCTCGGTTGCAACACTCACTAACGAGTTCCAAACTGCCTCTGGAAGCAACATCGGCACAATAACTTTGTCGGGAGCTTCATGAAATGGGTTTCCATGGCTGAGCAGCCCCACACAAGCCTAAGATGATCATGCGCAATGCCAAGCGTCGGCTGGAGTGGTGTAAAGCTTTTCGCTATTGGACTCTGGAGCAGAGGAAACGCGTTCTTTGGAGTGATGAATCACTCTTCACCATCTGGTAGTCCAATAGACGAATCGGTGTTTGGCGGATGCCAGGAGAATGCTGCCTGTCCCAATGCATATTTCAAATTGTAAAGTTTGGTGGAGGAGGAATAATGATCTGGGGCTGTATTTCATGGTTTAGGCTCCTTAGTTTCTATGATATGTTCCAACATCTAATGGAAAGCCTTCCCAGAAGAATGGAGGCTGTTATAACAGCAAAGGGGGGACCAACTCCAAATTAAGGCCCATGATTTTGGAGTAAGATGGTCGACAAGCAGGTGTTTACATACTTTTGGACATGTAGTGTATATTTCGATGGGTGTGAGTATCTACTAATCTCGTTGTCCAGACTGAAAATAATGTACTAAACTTATTTTCATAACATAAATATTTCCAAGGTTATTACTGTATAACAAACAGGTGGGAGGAATTTGTAAGTGTAATTTATGAAAATGGTAATGACTGTCTAACAGAGTTAGGTAAATCATATTTTTGTTAGTAGAGAGATTTAAGTTCACAGTATCTGATTGTAAAGTTATCGTTGTAGGTAATAATTGTGATCATTGTTGTTATGACAGTATATGTAATACTATAGAGCTGTGTGTGTAGAGAAAAGAACAACATTGTTGGGTAAGCTCATGGGGGGGATGTTTGTCACTTTGTTAAACAGCTGGTGCGCTATCTCTAATATTAAGTCTCGAGGTTCTGCTCTCCTGAGTTAGATTACCTCAAGCTGTAGACCATACTATTTACCAAGATTTGTTTGCATCTGTCTATTTACCACGACAAACCGACGCTGGCACTAAGATCGCACTTAACGAGCTGTATAAGACCGTAAGCAAACAAGATAATGCTCATCCAGAAGCGGCACTCCTAGTGGCCAGTGATTTGAATGCAGGGAAACTGAAATCCGTTTTACCTACACTACCGGTCAAAAGTTTTAGAACACCTACTCATTCAAGGATGATTTCTTTATTTTTACTATTTTCTACATTGTAGAATAGTAATGAAGACATCAAAACTATGAAATGAGTCATGTAGTAACCAAAAAAGTGAGCCAATCAGTTGTGTTGTGACAAGGTAAGGGGGGTATACAGAAGATAGCCCTATTTGTCCATGTTATGGCAAGAACAGCTCATGTAAGCAAAGAGAAAGGACAGTCCCTTACTTTAAGACATGAAGGTCAGTCAATACAGAACATTTCAAGAAGTTTGAAGTGCAGTTGCAAAAACCATCAAGCGCTATGATGAAACTGGCTCTCATGATGACCGTCACAGGAAAGGAAGACCCAGAGTTACCTCTGCTGCAGAGGACAAGTTCATTAGTTACCAGTTTCAGAAAGTGCAGCCCAAATAAATGCTTCAGAGTTCAAGTAACAGACACATCTCAACATCAACTGTTAAGAGGAGACTGCGTGAATCAGGCCTTCATGGTTGAATTGCTGCAGAGAAGCCACTACTAAAGGACACCAATAATAAGAAGAGACTTGCTTGAGCCAAGGAACACAAGCAATAGACGACAGACTGGTGGAAATGTGTCCTTTGGTCTGGCAGCGTCATTAAATAATACCCGCAAAACACCAGTCTCAACATCAACAGTGAAGAGGCGACTCCGGGATGTCTATGTTCTGTCTGTGTTCTTTTGCCCTTCTTAATCTTTTCTTTTTATTGGACAGTCTGAGATATGGCTTTTTCTTTGCAACCTTACCTAGAAGGCCAGAATCCCGGAGTCACCTCTGCACTGTTGACGTGGAGACTGGTGTTTTGCTGGTATTATTTAATGATGCTGCCAGTAGAGGACTTGTGAGGTGTCTGTTTCTCAAACTAGACACTTTAATGTACTTATCCTCATGCTTAGTTTTGCACCACTCTTTCTATTCTGGTTAGAGCCAATTTGCGCTGTTCTGTGAAGGGAGTAGTACACAGTGTTGTACGAGATCTACAGTTTCTTGGCAATTTCTCGCATGGAATAGCCTTCATTTCTCAGAACAAGGATAGACTGACGAGTTTCAGAAGAAAGTTCTTTGTTTATGGACATTTTGAGCCTGTAATCGAACCCACAAATGCTGATGCTCCAGATACTCAACTAGTCTAAAGAAGGACAGTTTTATTGCTTCTTTAATCAGATCAGACCAACAGTTTTCAGTGCTATCATAATTGCAAAAGGGTTTTCTAATGATCAATTAGCCTTTTTTATAATGATAAACTTGGATTAGCTAACACAGCATGCCATTGGAACACAGGAGGGATGGTTGTTGATAATGGGCCTCTGTACGCCTATGTAGATATTCCATAAAAAATCTGCTGTTTCCAGCTACGATAGTCATTTACAACATTAACAATGTCTACACTGTATTTCTGATCAATTTGATGTTATTTTAATTGACAATGTGTTTTTCTTTCAAAAACAAGGACGTTTCTAAGTGACCCCAAACTTTTGAATGGTAGTGTACATATCCAACCAAAACCCGTGGATTACAGGCAACATCCGCTAAAGTCTAGAGCTGCAGTTTTCAAGGAGTTTGACACTAATCCGGTCGCTTATAGGAAATGTGTCTACATCCTCCGACTAACCATCAAACAGGCAAGGCGTCAATACAGGACTAAGATCAAATCCTACTACACCGTCTCTGACGCTTGTCAGATGTGTCAGGGCTTGTACTCCGTGTTAGTTTGAAAAGTGAAACCCAGCCGCAAGCTGACCAGTTACGTAAGCCTACCAGACGAGCTAAATGCTTTCTATGCTTGCTTCGAGGCAGGCAACACTGAACCACGCAGAGGAGCACCAGCTGTTCCGGACGGCTGTGTGATCACATTCTCTGTAGCTGATATGAGTAAGACCTTTAAACAGTTTAATATTGCAGACGACACAACGGTGGTAGGCCTGCTCACCGATGACGATGCGAAAGCCTATAGGGAGGGGATCAGACACCTGGCATTGTTGTGCCGGTACCACAACCTCCCTCAACATCAGCAAGACAAGGAGCTGATTGTGGAACACAGCAGAAGGAGGGCAGAGCACACACCCCTTCATATCGAAGGGGCTGTAGTGGAGTGGGTCGAGAGCTTCAAGTTCTTCGGTGTCCACATCACTAAGGACCTATAATGTTCCACACACAACAACACAGCCGTGAAGAGGGCACGACAACGCATCCACCCTCAGAAGGCTGAAAAGATTTGCCATGGGCCCACGGATCCTCAAAGTTCTACAGATACACCATTGAGAGCATCTTGACTGGCTACATCACTGCATGGTGTATGGCAATTGCTTGGCATCCGACCACAAGGTGCTACAGATGGTAGTGCGCACGGCCCAGTACATCACTGGGGCTGAGCTCCCTGCCGTCCAGGACCTCTATACTAGGCGGTGTCAGAGAAAGGACCTACAATTTTTCCAGACTCCAGCCACCCAAATCATAAACTGTTCTTTCTGCTGCAGCACGGCAAGCAGTACCGGTGCACCAAGTCTGGAACCAACAGGACCCTGAACAGCTTCTACCCCCAATCCATAAGACTCCTAAATAGTTAGTCCGGGTAGCTATTTGGTTAACTATTTAAACTGTGCATTGATTGTACAAAATTACACTTTTTTGACTCATCACATATGCTGCTGATACTGTTTATTATGCCACTTTATTCCTAGTTATATGTACATATCTGCATCAATTACCTCAAACCCCTGCACGTCGACTCAATACTGGTACTCTGTGTGTATATAGCCAAGTTATCATTATTCATTGTGTATTTATTATTACGTGTTTTACTTTTCTATTTCTCTTTTTTCTTTCTGTCTACGTTGTTGGGAAGGGCTCGTAAGTAAGCATTTCACTGTTAGTCTACAACCTGTTGTTTACGAAGCATGTGACAAATAACATTTGAGGTGAGGTGGTTGTATTAAATCGGACCTAGTTTTACAACAGATGTACCCTCCTGAGATTACACATGACTGCACTGCCAAGGAATCCACTAGGACAGGTGTGTGTCACTCATGTAGAGTATGAAAGTCAGTGTGTGTCCGCTCTTTGACAGGAGTGTGGGTGTCCGCTCTTTGACAGGGCTTAACATACCACCTCTGATCTGGGCGGGCTGTGTGTGTGTTGGGGTAGAGGGTGCAGAATTCCCTTTCACTGAGCAAATATCTTTTTGGTGTCTTGAGTGAGGAAATGTGTTAAGGGGACATGCATATTTTGACTGCCAGTGCCTTGACTGTTGATCAATTAGGGCGTAGGCTTTATCCATCTGTTACTTCCTATCCTACCTTCCATACATTTTCTCCTCCTTTCATTGCATTCCTTTCTTCCCTCCCTTTGCATCTATTTGTCTTTCCTTCTTTTTGCCACTTCTTCTCTCTCCTTCCCCTGCCACCTCCTCCATCTCTACCTTACCACATTCTCCCCATCTGTTTAGGGCATAGACCTTTTTCACAGTCTGAACATCTCAAGTCTTTCCCTGGGTGTATCTGTATCATCTTGTGTGACAGTTTGAACTCTGACCTCCCGTTCAGTGATGGCCTGTAAAACCCAGCTTGACCCCTGTGGACGTCATTCTGTTACCCAGAGGTCTCAAGTCTGTGATCCTGCCCCTGGCACCGCAGGAGGGCCCGTCAGCCAGCCGCTAATTTACTGACCAGACTAATTATACACTGACAGGAGGGGAGGTGGAACGGATGGGGATAGGTAGAGTGAAGTGGAGAAGGGAGGTGAGAGAGAGAGTCTAGAGGGTTAGAGAGCAATGGATACTGCAGTTTAGGGGAAGACGCAATGAAAATAGATATATAAAAGAGAGAAATGGTGAGGAAAACAAGGGAAAGAGAAGATTGAGTGTATGTAACTGGCTATAGTCGATCTTCACAAAACTACACTATCATAATTCATCTGTCCCTGTGGCACCACACCTAGTTGTTTATCTGTAACATGAGTGGCGTTGTTCAGTTGTGTGTGTGTGTGTGTGTGTGTGTGTGTGTGTGTGTGTGTGTGGACTACAGTGCCTTCAGAAAGTATTCATACATTAGAGTCACTGTCCGCAGTTCTGAAACAAACTTCAGTGCGCCGTAGAATTGCGCCTTTCCCTATGTTGCTATGTGCTTAAGAGCAAAGTTAACCAGCGTATTGGGTTTGAGAAAAATGCGGCGGAGGCAGCAGAGACGAGTAAACACCCAGCCTTTGCCTTGATGACAGCTTTGCACACTCTTGGCATTCTCACAACCAGCTTCATGAGGTAATTTCCTGGAATGGATTTCAATTAACAGGTGTGCCTTGTTAAAAGTTCATTTGTGAAATTTCTTTCCTTAATACGTTTGAGTCAATCAGTTGTGTTGTGACAAGGTAGAGGTGGTATACAGAAGATAGTCCATGTTATGACAAGAACAACTCAAATAATCAAAGAGAAACGACAGTCCATTACTTTAAGACATGAAGGTCAGTCAATCTGGAAAATTTCAGTAACTTGGAAACTTTCTTCAAGTGCAGTTGCAAAAACCATCAAGTGCTATGATTTTAAACTGGCTCTCATGAGGACCGCCACAGGAAAGGAAGACCCAGAGTTACCTCTGCTGCAGAGGATAAATTCATTAGAGTTACCAGCCTTAGAAATAAGCAATTAACTGCACCTCAGAAATTGCAGCCCATTTAAATGCTTCACAGAGTTCAAGTAACAGATACATCTCAACATCAACTGTTCAGAGGAGACTGCATGAATCAGGCCTTCATGGTTGAATTGCTGCAAAGAAACCACTACTAAAGGACACCAATAAGAAGAAGATACTTGCTTGGGCCAAGAAACGTGAGCAATGGACATTAGACCGGTGGAAATATGTCCTTTGGTCTAATGAATCCAAATTTGAGATTTTTGTCTCTAACCGCTGTGTCTTTGTGAGACGCAGAGTAGGTGAACGGATGTTCTCTGCATGTGTGGTTTCCACCGTAAAACATGGAGGAGGTGGTGTGGGGGTGCTTTGCTGTTGACACTGTCGGTGATTTATTTAGAATTAATGGTACACTTAACCAACATGGCTACCACAGCATTCTGCGGAGATACGCCATCCCATCTGGTTTGTGCTTAGTGGGACAATATATATTTTTTCAATAGGACAATGACCCAACACACCTCCGGGCTATTTTACCAAGAAGGAGAGTGATGGAGTGCTGCATCAGATGACCAGGCCTCCACAATCCCCCGACCTCAACCAAATTGAGATGGTTTGAAATTAGTTGGACAGCGGAGTGAAGGAAAAGCAGCCAACAAGTGCTCAGCATATGTGGGTACTCCTTCAAGACTGTTGGAAAGGCATTCCAGGTTAAGCTAGTTGAGAGAATGCCATTAGTGTGCAAAACTTATCAAGGCAGAGGCTGGCTACTTTTGAATAATCTCAAATATAAATATATTTTGATTTGTTTAACACTTTTTTTTGGTTACTACATGATTCCATATTTGTTATTTCATAGTTTTGATGTCTAGACTATTGTTCTATAATGTAGATTGGTACTGGTACTGTATATATCTACAGAAATTAGACCTCTTGCTTCTGTTGCCTGTTTGAGTGTTTGTTTAATGCCTACTGATTCCGTGAGCACCAAGCCTCATGCAATGGCAGAATGTCGGATAAAGCCATTTCAGCTGTTTTTAATCTTTGCTATGCTGTAATAAAGGCTTTAAAAATATATTTCATTAGAACAAACTGGTGTTACTTATAATTTATTTAGTGTATACACTGTTCCAAACAGGCAGAAAAATAATATTGTAATCTAGCATCTGTTTGTCACACATAATATGCACACCGCTTTCACTCTTTTATCCTTCATTTTCTTGATCTTCTTATTAGAGGTCCACCAATTTTAATCGGAATGGCCGATTTAATTATGGCCGATTTTCAAGTTTTCATAACAATCGGTAATTTTGGACGCCGATTCTTTTTTTTCTTCTTTTTTTTACACCTTTATTTAACTAGGCAAGTCAGTTAAGAACACATTCTTATTATCAATGACGGCCTAGGAACGGTGGGTTAAACTGCCTTGTTCAGGGGCAGAACGACAGATTTTTACCTTGCCAGCTCAGCGATTCAATCTTGCAACCTTTCAGTTACTAATCCAACGCTCTAACTACTAGGCTACCTGCCGCCTCAATACCTCATAATGAGAAAGTCTAACCATGTTTTTTGCCAATGTATTAAAAATGAGATGCAGACATATCTAATTTACATAAGTATTCACACCCCTGAGTCAATACATGTTCGTATCACCTTTGGCACGGATTACAGGTGTAAGTCTTTCTGGATAAGTCTAAGAGCTTTGCACACCTAGATTTTATAATATTTGCAATTTTTTTTTAAATTCAATCTCTTTCAAGATTATTGGTAGACAGCCATTTTAAAGTATAGCTAGAGATTTTCAAGCTGATTTTAAGTGAAAACTGTAACTAGGCCACTCGGGAACATTCATTATTTTGGTAAGCAACTGCAGTGTATATTTGGACTTGTGTTTTAGGGTATTGTCCTGCTGAAAGGTGACTTTGTCTCCCAGTGTCTGTTTTTCCTCTAGGATTTTGCCTATGCTTAGCTCTATTCCGTTTCTTTTTATCCTATAAAACTTCCTAGTCGTTGCCGATGACGAGCATACCCATAACATGATGCAGCCACCACCATGCTTGAAAATATGAAGAGTTTTACTCAGTGTTGTGTTGGATTTGCCCCGAACATAACACTTTGTATTCAGGACATAAAGCAAATTTCTTAGCTGCATTTTTTGCAGGTTTACTTTAGTGCCTTATTCTAAATAGGAGACCTGTTCTGTTAATAGTTTTATTCTGTACAGGCATCCTTCTTTTCACGCTGTCATTTAGGTTAGTATTGTGGAGTAACTACAATGTTGTTGATTGTGTAATTAATAGTATCACCATGCTCAGTTATATTCAAAGCCTGCTTTTTACATTTTTACCCATCTACCAATAGGTGCCCTTCGCGAGGCTTTGGAAAACCTCCCTGGTTTTTGTGGTTGAATCTGTGTTTGAATTTCACTGCTCGACTGAGGGACCTTACAGATAATTGTATGTGTGGGGTACAGAGATCAGGCAGTCATTCAAAATCATGTTAAACACTTATTGCACACAGTCCATGCAACTTATGTGACTTCTTAAGCAGATTTTTATTCCTGATCTTATTTAGGCTTGCCATAACAAAGGGATTGAATACTTATTGACTCGAGGCATTTCAGCTTTTCATTTTTAATGAATTGTTAAACATTTGTAAAAACATAATTCCACTTTGACATTGGGGTTTGTGTGTGTAGGCCAATGACACAATCTAAAGGTTATATATTTTAAGTTCAGACTGTAACACCACAAAATTAAGAAAGTCGCCAGGTGTGAATATTTTCTGAAGGCACTGTATGTGTGATATGTGCGGTGGTTAGTACAGTGCAGTGGTCGGCTGGATACCACTCACAAATTCCGGAGTCATGGTCAGATGACTAGTCTTTCAGTGGGGTGGCTCCTTGAGTGGTCCACCCTGTGGTCACTGACAGCAGATGGAAAACTGGCTAAATACGACCAGACCACGCATCAATTATATGAACACTACCTCACCTCCTCTCCCTTGCTCCACCTCTCTTTAATCTCAGCTGCTTTCTTTCCTAACGCTACTTTCTTTCCTTCCATCTCTTTCTTCCCTGTTTTGACATTTTTAGGCACAATATTACATTCTTAGGCATGTGTGTCTGCGTGTCCATGTGCCTGCGCGTGCATGTGATGTAGGATGACCTTGGTGGTAGTCTCTAATGGACGAGGCTGTGCTGTAATTACTCAAACTTCCCCTCCTCCCTCCCTTCTCCTCACATCTCCCTCCATCCTGTATCGGAGGTATGTAGCAGCCCATAAAGCTTAAGTCCCACTCTAATTTCAGGGAGAGGAAACCACTCGTAACCTCTCCTCTCCCCGCACTGTCGGTCTCAAATAGCCCTGTCCTTGTCTCTGCGGAGGGTTGTGTGTGTGTGTCTGGGTTTCAGATAAGAAAATGTGGCACCTGACATTTGACCTTCAGCATTTTAATTTACTGGACATTTGAGAAATTTACCAGACCCATATGCATTGGGTGCCTGATTTAGGGCGTCCACTCACGGTGCTCAGAATGACATATTATGATAATTCATCTTAACAGAACATGCATCTTGAGGAAGCATACTGCATACATGCTCATTACTGAAATCCGATGCGAATTTGAATTTTAGAATAACTGTCCATTTACTTTTCCTCGAGTAAGACGAGTAACGAACAGCAAAATAACTACTCTGTCAATCTTTTATTCCCCGTAATAGAAAAGTTGACCTATTCTTTTGGTCAGCTTGTCATTCTTTGCGAGAAAGAAATAGCCTATTCCAAACAATTTGAGGACAGTTGTGGGACGATAGATCCCAAATTCATACAACCAGTAAGTGTAGGCTACATAAAAAATAAAAAAACAGCAGAGAGGCTGATGCAACATATATGAATGTTTAGCTTAAAATGCTGATAAACAATTTATTAACATTATAAGTGCAGCTATATGCACAAGGTAGTAGGCTACTCGTGAATGTGCATTCCATAATGCTATTAGGAGAATAACACCATTGTCAAAAGCGCTCCTCACCTGAGCTGTTTCATGAGACTGAGATGAAAATATTTGTTAGAAATGTAGAAAGAGGGGAGATCTAAAGATGCAACAAGTAGCATGGGTTGCTAATATGACTAGGATTGTGCATTTGGCTACAGGACAATGAAAGTTAATTTGAAAACAAATGGAACATAAGAGAAAAGCTACTGGTGTCATTAGCATATGGAAGTCTTTATAAAATAATTGCCTCCACGTTTGGTCGTATTTTGGCTGGGCTACTTTGAAGCAAGGTAAACATGCCTCATAATGTACTAAAACATTAATGTTTCAAGCCATTAAGTATGTTTTCAAAATGCGTACTGCCTCCAGCTCATTGCAAAGTGGTATGTGACGCTCTGAAGCCTGCCTACCATTTATATGCACATGAATGGGAAGTGCGCTTCGATTACCAGTTGAGAAGGAAAAAAATGTTAGCTTTTTTTTTTAAATCGTGGCTATCAAACTGTTTTTAACACGATTTAATTCATAATTGTTCCTCAATGATTGGGCATATAGAACTCATTTCACTCCAGCAGCAAGCTGTAGCTGCAACTCATGCGCTGTCTGACAGATTTTAAGCTGAAACTAGGCTGTATGCGCATGCGCCATTTTAATTCCACTAATTCATGCAAATTAACCCATAGATCGATAAGCATGTATTTACATTGACTGGTATTTTCATAAATGAATAGCATTATTTTGTGATGCGAATTTTTTTATATTTTTATTATTATTATTTTTTTAATATATATATAGTTTTTCGGGCAATTGCCCAGCGAAGATTTTATTTATCTCCTTTCGGGGTTTTTTGTCGGCTACTACCGGCTAACAAACCCTGGGGGGTGTGTGTGAAGGGACAGATTGCTGATGTCAGGTCACACTGCACCCAGTCACTCTTACCCCACCCTCAGATTAGCATCCCTGATCCTTGCACTGTACACACACACTCAACCCCTACCTGTTAGGATCCCTCTGCTACAGAGGACACAGGCACTAGTGCCTTAGTGTCTGTCCATCTATCCCTCAAGCTCTCTCTCTCTTCCTTATTCTGTCCATTTTTCTCTTACACCTTTCCTTGATGCATTTGAACAGACAATTCACTCCTGGTTTCACTGTTTTTTCTCTTTGCCCGTCCCCATTTGAGCACAGCTCCATTCGTTCTCTCGCTCGCTTCATCTGTTTTCTCATTCCCACTCTCTGGTCCGTCACTCACTCTGTTGGCTATTGAGGCCATTAGGAGTCATTAGGCTCGCTGTGTGTGTGGGGGGGTTTGAAGGCCCGTTGCAGCGAGACTAATGGCCCTATTAGCCAATTATCCTCCATTTAATAGCAAATCACCAAGGCTTTACGCGTGCGTGCGCACACGCACACACATACGCACACACAAAGATGCAAAAACAGCAGATTTTTCTGACATTGAAATCATTAGATGGGCCACAGTCCAAACAGTGGGGGGGGGGAAATAATAAAGAATATTAGTATATTTACACACACACACACACACACACACACACACACACACACACACACACAGTGTATACAATACAAATTCACTATAATGGTAGACTAACTCTGTAAGCCACTCTACACAATCACTGAACCAACAGCATCGCCGAGGCCCTATGCGTTCTCTCCCAGACTCGTGCATAGAAAGTTTGGAGCGTAGCATAAGGTCCATCCAGTATGCATAATAATACAGTCCACACTCAAGGGAGATTACTATAATTGTTTTATTTTAGAGTATAGACTGGACATATGCGGTAGGATATTAGGCTAGGTATTGTATAACAGCACAATCATTATTTTAATATATTTTTATTATAATTCTTTTTAATGCTTGAGCTCAAATAGGCATGTGCATAAGCTCTAATGTGCGTATGGGTGTTCTACATGCAACGTCTTAAATGCTGTGAATGAATCACCTTAAAGTGCTGTCCATTAGTGTTGTTTGCCTTTGAAACAACATCCACAACAACCATGTTTTCTACTGAGTTTCAACCTATTGTTGAACTTTTTTCTTCAAATTTATCATCACAGTGAGGTAAAAAAAAAAAAAAAAAATGTAACGGTCAGTTTTAAGAGCATGAGACTATCTTGATAAATGTTTGTGATTTTCCATTGCATTTGCATTGATGTCAGAGTGGGTAGAGGGACAATAGATCCCTGAGTACCAGGCCATTAGGACCTGATGGAGGGACAGTAGATCCCTGAGTACCAGGCCATTAGGACCTGATGGAGGGACAGTAGAGCCCTGAGTACCAGACCATTAGGACCTGGTGGTCGTTAGTGAGTTGAGTACTACCAACGCATGTACAGAGTACATAAGAGGAGGTTACCGTGACTCAACGGTCACGTGGAATTTGACAGCAGTCATGACTCATGAGTGCCAGTTTGACAGTAATACAGTCACCGCAACAGCCCTACTTGACAGTTCATTATGCTATTTGAGTGCTTTTGTATTCATGATGTTCTGTACTGTGTTTCCCTTAGATCCTGATGCACACCAAAGACATGGTTCAGAAGGTGAGTACTTGTTGTACTCTAAACCTAACTGATCAATGGAATACCTCACCAGTAGTCACTACATGGTCATGTTAGAAAGAACAATGCAACAATATCCTTACTGATGACCAAGAGCTAGGTGGTGCGCACAAAATGTCACCCTATTTTCTATATAGTGCACTTCTTTTAGCCAGGGCCCAGGGCTCTGGTTAAAAGAAGTGCACTAAATAGGGAATTTCCGTACCATTTCGAACGCAGTCCTACTTTAGACCCCACTCCTCACCTCTGACTTCCTGTGTGTGTCAGATGAACCTGGAAGTGATCTACGGCGACACAGACTCCATCATGATCAACACCAACAGCTCCAGTCTGGAGGAGGTCTACAAACTAGGAAACAAGGTAAGGAAAGGGAGGAGAGAGGGAGAAATAGAGGGGTCTAGAGCAAGAGACTCCATCGTAATCAAACTCCAACAGTTATATAGTGTGGGTTGGTGGTGAAATAAAGGCATGGAAAGTGGAATAGAGAGAACAGAATGCCAGATGGATAAAGAGAGATTGACCTTGCCTGTGTCTTCCCCCAGGTGAAAGCTGAGGTGAACAAGCTCTACAAGCTCCTGGAGATTGACATCGACGGGGTGTTCAAGTCTCTGCTGCTGCTGAAGAAGAAGAAGTACGCCGCCCTGGTGGTTGAGCCGCTGGGGGATGGCCGCTACAGCACCAAGCAGGAACTCAAGGGGCTGGACATCGTAAGAAGGGACTGGTGTGACCTCGCCAAGGAGTGTGGCAAGTAGGTGGACTCGTCAATTGGAGAACGCTATATACTGTACTTCCACTCGTCCCCTTCCTCTTGTATAATGCCAAGATGTCTCAACCATTTTGGCACAGAAGGTAGTGTGTTTGCTGTTGCTGCAGGGTTGGCTGGTTCAAACCTTGCTCTGGCTGATTCCCCTGAGTCGTGGCAATGTTAATCAATGACCTGATTCTACCCATCTTCCTCCTCCACCTCTTTCTCAGCTATGTGATTGGTCAAATCCTGTCGGACCAGAACCGTGATATCATCGTCGAGAACATCCAGCGTCACCTTGTGGAGTTGGGAGAGAAGGTTGCTAACGGAACCATCCCGCTCAACCAGTATGAGATACACAAGGTGTGTGTTTTTTAAACGTTCTTTGCGTTGGTATGCGTGTCTACAGTGTGAGTCTGTATCAATGCCCACTCTCCTCCCTTGCGCTCTCCCTCTTTTTCTCTCCCTCATCTCCCCTCCCTTCTCCCAGGCCCTGACTAAGGACCCCCAGGACTACCCAGACAAGAAGTCTCTTCCTCATGTTCACGTGGCTCTGTGGATCAACTCTCAGAGCGGACGAAGGGTTAAAGCTGGAGACACAGTCTCCTACATCATCTGCCAGGTAGGGATGGGAGAGTGTGTGTGTGTGTGTGTGTGATGGCAAGTGTATTATGAGTTTACAGGTGTGTCTTTTTGGAGAGGGACTTTCAGTCAGTGTATCTGTGGATGAAAGTGTGTGTGTGTCTGTGTTGTATAACAGAAGTGTTTTTGACCCTCTCTCCCTTCTCCCTCTCCTCTCCCCCAGGATGGCTCTACATTGGCAGCCAGTCAGAGGGCCTACGCGTTGGAGCAGCTCCAGAAGCAGGCCGGGCTGAGCCTGGACACCCAGTACTACCTTGCCCAGCAGGTGCACCCCGTGGTGGGCAGGATCTGTGAGCCCATCGAGGGTATCGACGGGGTCCTCATCGCTACATGGCTGGGTGGGTCTCAGTTCTCAGCACTGTTTCACTGTTATTAGAGTAGATATGAATTGTAGAGGCTTTCCTGGCCTGGTGCCTGAAGTTTTCCCTGATACGGTCACATGGTCTGGGGAAAAATCCTGGTCTTAGAGATGAGAGCCAGTAGATATATAGTTCTTAACAGAAACCTGTGTCCTTGGTCTTCACATTCTGTCTGTAGATGGCACTGTGTATGTTGCTATGGGGGGGAAGGGGAGGTGGGGGGTTTTGTGGCCTAGTCCTCAACACTGATTTACTAACACATTATTCACTTAGCCACGGAAAGTGTGTGTTTTCTCTGTGTGTCAGTGTTTGGGTTCACCTGGGAATACCAAATGGGTGTTCAGCTGCTCAGCTTCTAATGATATGATTATCTCAGCTGCTTGCACACACACAGTGATTTGATTGTTTTGGCATCCTTACAAAAATCTGATATTTCCGGTTTGTTTTTATCACACCTCCCTCACGATCTGCGCTCTCTCTGTCCTTCCTCTCTGCCTTTTCTTCTACAGTCTCCACCATACCATATGTTCGGGTTCTGTCCACCCATTCTCCCCAGAGTGATTTGGTGATAAAATAGCACTTCCTTATGTTTTAAAATACATTTTACCAAGACAAATATGATTTATTAATGCTCTGAGTCGTTCAGTAGGGTTTTTCTAACTTTTGATTAACAGTATATCAACAGAGTCGGATTTCGTAACCTAATACATCCGATATCACCGAGCTCTGACAGCCGTGCCGCTTTCTCGCAGCAACTTTGAGGATTTTACATATTGTGGTGGTCAAGTTTTTTCCACGGGTCGCTAAAAGCTAAATTGGCATGACACAAGCTGAATTAAATGTAATAAGCTTTGAAAATAGAAACAAAATTAATTGCACTCCCCTTACCACTCTTTTGAATCAAAAATACACTCTTTCAATATAAAATGCAGATTAAATCTTTTTCATCACAGATTTTTTTGTATGTCTGCGTTTTGAAAATGCAGGACAGATTTCTGAAAGCTAATGTTTTGTGAAATCTTCAAAAAAATAACAGGAATTTTTCATTATTATGAACAGCATATGGTAAAATATAAAAATACTACATGTCATGTCTCAAAATCTATATCTTACCTCCATATTGTTTTATGTCCTGTGGATTGAGAAGAAAGATGAGTTAGGCAGCCTTCATTCTGTCACAGCATCCAGCCTAGTTGACGTGATGCTGTGCAATATTCCTTACTTTTGAGCACTTTTTTTGCTGGCCTTGATTTAGTCAGCCTAATTTTGGACATCCTACAAGGTAAGAACTCCAATAACTTTTGAACGTATTATGATAGAAACATGATGTTTGGACCATTTGGTTTTCTTAGAGGATTATCTACACAATAATATCATTGGACAAAATATGCATTTTTAATTTGACATTTTAATTGCATTCGGAAAGTATTCAGACTCCTTATAACACATTTTGTTACTTTACAGCCTTATTCTAAAATTGATTAACAAAAAAATGCCCCTCATCAATCTACAGACAATATCCCATAATGACAAAGCGAAAACAGGTTTTTAGACATTTTTGCAAATGTATTAAAAATAATAAACCGAAATGCCTTAATGTAAGTATTCAGACTCTTTGCTATGAGACTCGAAATTGAGCTCAGATGCATCCTGTTTCCATTGATCATCCTTGAGATGTTTCTACAACTTGATTGTTGTCCACCTGTGTTAAATTCAATTGATTGGAAATTATTTGAAAAGGCACACACCTGTCTATGTAAGGTCCCACAGTTGACAGTGAGTGTCAAGAGCAAAAACCAAGCCATGAGGTCAAAGRAATGGTCCGTAGAGCTCTGAGACAGGATTGTGTCGAGGCACAGATCTAGGGAAGAGTACCAACAAATTTCTGCAGCATTGAAGGTCCCCAAGAACACAGTGGCCTCCATCATCAATGGAAGAAGTTTGGTCCCACCAAGACTCTTCCTAGAGCTGGCTGGCCGGCCAAACTGAGGAATTGTGGGAGAAGGGCCTTGGTCAGGGAGGTGACCAAGAACCTGATGGTCACTCTGACAGAGCTCTAGAGTTCCTCTGTGGAGATGGGAGAACCTTCCAGAAGGACAACCATTTCTGCAGCACTCCGCCAATCATGCCTTTATGATAGAGTGGCCAGACGGAAGCCACTCCTCAGTAAAAGGCACATGACAGCACGCTTGGAGTTTGCTAGAAGGCACCTAAAAGAATCTCGGGCCTAAAGGATTCAGACAATGAAAAACAAGATTCTCTGGTTTGATGAAACCATGATTGAACTATTTGGCCTGAATGCCAAGCGTCATCTCTGATGGAAACCTGGCACCATCCCTACAGTGAAGCATGGTGGTGGCAGAATCATGCTGTGGGTATGTTTTTCAGAGGCAGATACTGGGAGACTGCGCCCTTCATCTTTCCCTCAATCCTGACTAAAGTGCAGAGAGATTCTTGATGAAAATCTGCTCCAGAACGTTCAGGGCCTGAGACTGGGGCGAAGGTTCGCCTTCCAACAGGGCAATGACCCTAAGCACACAGCAAAGACAACGCAGGAGTGGCTTAGGGACAAGTCTCTGAATGTCCTTGAGTGGCCCAGCCAGAGCCCGGACTTGAAGCCGATCGAACATCTCTGGAGAGACCTTAAAATAGCTGTGCAGCGACTATCGCCATCCTACCTGACGGAGCTTAAGAGGATCTGCAGAGAAGAATGGAAGAAACTCCCCAAATTCAGATAAGCTTGTAGCATCATACCCAAGAAGACTTGAGGCTGTAATCGCTGCCAAAGGTGCTTCAACAAAGTACTGAGTACAGGGTCTGAATACCTATGTAAATGTGATATTTCTTTTTTCTTTTTTTTGTAATACATTTGCAAAATGTTTTTAAAAAATATTTTTTTTCTCTGTCATTGTGGGGTATTTTGTGTAGATTTAGGGAAAAAAATATTTAATACATTTTAGAATAAGGCTTTAACGTAACAAAATGTGGAAAAAGTAAAGGGGTCTGAATACTTTCCAAATGCACTGTATGTCAACTTCACCCTTGTGCATTGCCACACACATTCAGACAAAGTAGTCTTGATTGGTTCTGCCTCAGACTGGTTTTGTGTGTTTGTTCAGTAGCAGTGTGTTTATAACTGGTGCCAATAGCATCTGTGTAGATATTGTGATTGATTGTGTGTGTGTTCCCCAGGTCTGGACCCCAGTCAGTTCCGGGCCCAGCAGCAGGCGCAGAGAGAGGAGGAGGGAGATGGGTTCCTAGGAGCTCCGGTCCAACTCACTGATGAGGAGAAATATAAAGACTGTGAACGCTTCACATTCACCTGCCCTCTTTGTACCACTGATAACGTCTACGACAATGTGTTTGAGGGAGCGGTACGTACACGCACGTGCACGCACACACACACACGTTTGATACTTCCTGTGAAGTGTGCTATAGTCTTTCAGTGTTGTACCTCATGTCTTATTTTTAGACAGGACTGACTCATACACACAGTCTGTGTTCATTGACATAGTTTACACTCCTGTACTTAAAGGCTCCTAAACCCCTATACACACACTCTCCATCTCGATCTCTCTTTGTCTTTTGTGCTTTTTCTCTCACTCACTCACTCTCACACATCACACTCCTACCCACCTACTACAGCCATTCCTAGAACCGAGGTCACTGGAAAAGGGAGGTGTGTGTTTTCTTATCACTCAGTAATGAGTTAGACGGACACAGCTTTCTCTTGTCGCAGAGAAACTCTTGAAGCTGACACTTTCCCCTCCGTTTGTCCTCCCATGGTTCTGACATCACACACACTGATAAGGTGGTACGTTAATTAGTGGTAACATGGTCTAACAACTCAGGCGGGCCTTGACTTGAGATACAGGGGGAGTGAAGGAAAGAGGCCAGGGAGATTGAAAGGGGATGGCAAGAGAGGAGAAGAGCTGGAGGGAATGGGAAAGACAGACGGGGGAGAGGAAGAGAACATCAAATAGAGCGAGGTAGACGGCTGTTATCAAAACCAGAGAAGAAACAGAGAGCGAGGGAGGGAGGGAAAAAAGGAAAATCAATTGATGTTCTCTAGTCATCTCCTGGGGATGAAAACCCAACTTCAAACTTTTTGCTGTATGTGTACGCCCGGCTGTCCTGCCATCCATCTGTCAGTCCAGCTCCCCATCCACCATTTCTGTAAAAGCAGGGAAACCCTGTAGGAATACCACTACTATTATGTGGAAATGTGTGTATCAGTGCAATAAATGCATAGCCCTGTTGAGACACTCCCCAGTCCTGTCACTGACTAATTGAGAACATTGTTTAGGCCTCAGCAGATAGGAAGTAGTTAGCTACTAGTTGTGGAATTTCTGTTGTGTTAGCAGTCCAGGTAGGTGCCTATGAAAGCCTGTTCTGACAGGTGAATGAGTGGGGAGATTGGCTGGAGCTTGGGAGTCTGCAGGCTGGGGAGATTGGCTGGGGGTCTACTTGATCTGCCTATATGTGGTGCTGCATGTGTGTGTGTGTGCGCGCCAGCGCTGTGCTGACGAAGTCCCATCCTGTTTGTGTGTAGGGTACGATGGTGGAGGCGGCTCTGCTGCGATGCTGCAACCCGACCTGTGGGGGGCGTCCTCTGGACTACCCCACACACATCAGCAACAAGCTGCTACTGGACATCCGCAAGCACATCAGGAAATACTACAGCGTGAGTACCAACGGGGGGGGGGTGTAAGAGGGGGGAGAGAGGTGTGTGTGGTTTATTGCAGGCAGTTTTGTCCTGCTCAGATTGACTATTTATTGCTACTCTACTGAATGCCGAACACTGGCCTTTCCCTCTGCTACACACACATAAATACACACACCCCTCGCCCTTCTGCATTACTGCAAATGGACTTAATTTAGTTCTTTCAGGCTTTAGTGCTTTCCTGGAATACACTACACTGTAGTAGTCAGGCTCTGACTGGAGCTTGTATTTGGATATCTTTAGTTGGAGAAATAGTGTGGAGGGTTTTAGAACTGTTCTGGAACTCTCTGTATTGGTTTTAGAACTGTTCTGGAACTCTCTGTATTGGTTTTAGAACTGTTCTGGCACTCTCTGTATTGGTTTTAGAACTTTTTGCTTAGTAGAACTTGTATGTTTTCTAGAACTAGCACTGATGCTGTCTTCAGGGTTGTGGAAGATTGGAGTGGCGTTGCCTGCTAGTCTTTTAGATTGAGCATTGTGTGGAGGTAGGGGAGGGGGTGTTACTCTCCCACAGTGCTGAGCAGAAATCAATTAGTGGGGCGAATGTGCCCCCAAAAACACGCACATACACTCTCTCAGGGAACAAGCCTCTCGCCCCCTTTGTAATGTGTGAAACAGCTGCTGCCACTGAATACTAACACCACACACACACTCTAGGAACACACGTGTGTATAAACACACAGAGGGGGCGATGAAGAGTGGTAATTAAGGATTTCTTTCAGACGAAGGGAGAGCTCAAATGGAGCTGTTTGTCTGGCCAGATAGACTGAAAGCCCTGGCCTGCACCTCTGTGCGCGTGTGTTCCTACAGAGACGTTAACCCCCCCGCTATTATCAATAAACCTGCTCTGCTAGACTGGCCAAACACTGATCCCTCTCTCTTCTGCCTCTTCCTCTCCATCAATCTTCCTCTCCATCTATCTTCCTCTCCATCTATCTTTCTCACCCCTCCCTCCCGAGTGTCGTTGGTTCATTTTGTCATTCCGACCCCCCTCTTATTTACCCCTTTCAAACACCCGTTGCCATGGCGTTTAACAAATTATTGCAATTACTCTCGTCATGTGGGTCACCCCTGGAAACTGGCTGAGGGAGGGAATAAATAGAGAAGAAGGTGATAATCCTATTTTGAACAAAAGGTCAAACTGCTGAATGGAGCAGCTTTGATTAAGCGGAGGATGTACAAAGTGGACTGGTTTCAGCTCTATTCAGAGAGTGAGAGGTGAGTGCGTGTTTGTGTGCGTGCGTGTCCCTGCCTGCGTGGTTGCGTGCTTTGTCTACAAAAGTGGACTGGTTTCAGACCTATTCAACTCTGGAGCTGGCAGGATTGATTACCTTACAAGCTAGAACCTATGTCTCTTCTCTCTCTCTAGTCCTTTTATCCTGAGATCCACCAGTCAAAATAGTGTGTATGTGCGCGATTCCTGTGTGTTGAGTTCCACTGGTCTGAGATCACTGTGTGAAACAGTAACCCCCCACAAAGTCAACTATCTGCCTCATTATCAAACCCTGGATGGAGGGAGAAAAGGCGGGAGAGAGTTGGACAGAGGAAGAAAGGGGAGCGTGTTAGAAAAGAGGGAGAGGAGAGAGAAAAATGGGATGAGGTGCAAATGAGAGAAAAGAAGAGAGGGTGAAAGGAGGAGAACAGAAAGAAGGAGAGAGGAATATGGATGGAGAGGGAGGGAGTGTAGGCTAGTTTCTGTGTCTTGTCTCACTGCAGTTTAATCTGTTTAGTTAAATGGTGTGGAAGTCATCTGACGGCTGGATTCAGTGTGTCAGGTAGTGACTGCTGTAATTATGTCATTATCAGCCCCCCCCATCTCCTTCTTGCTCTCTCTGGCTTAATGTTTTTCTCTCTTTCTCTCCTCTTGCTCAGTTTCACTCAAAGACCCACAGGACTTTATCAGTTAATATACCCTTTCTCGTGTGTGTGTGTGTTCGCATGCATCTCCAGCCCATGGGAACAGTGCTGTGTGTTTAGGCTTGTGTCCTCAGGAGACTCTGGGATCAGACAGTCAGGCAATAACATCCCTAATGAACACACACACACACACACAGCATCCCGCCAATCGCCTATAAACGAAAACCAAACACACACATATGTCCCAATTCAATTACAATCTCCCAGAGTTCACAGCATTACCCACAACCCCCTGGGCCAGAGACGTTATCTAAACATTGCCAACCGCCACAGACACGAGGATCATGGGACATTAAACTGCTCTGTTGGCTCTGATATAATATTCACCACAATGTTGTGTGTGTGGTTACAGCCAGGTTAATGAGATTGATAACAGTACAATAGACCCTTCAGTTTATCTGTCTACTCTATGATTGTAATTGATACAGGGGAAAAGAGACCTCCATATTTCGTCCTTTTCTCTGTGGCCTAGTATATCTGGGAGAATTATGGGGTGAAGGGTGCATAGGGGTGTGTGGCTCACCCTTAGTGCTCAACTGGGTCGTTGTGTGTGTGTGTGGGATGATTTGGTATGTGAGGTGGTAGGACAGGTGCAGTATGTAGTAAGGGGTTGGATGTCTTGGGAACTGTTATTAGTTGGGTAATAACCCCAACACGAAAGGGCAGGCCAGGGAGATATAGGGTATTAGATTAGGGATGAGGAGGAGGGGAACAGAGGGAGTAGGGTCTGCACCTGTCCAAGGCCACTGACTCACCCCAGGGGTCCTAACCACCTGCTGCCCTCTGCTCTGTCTGTCTGAAAAGGGAAGGACCCCCAGGCTCAAGCAGATGTGCCTTATTCACACAGAGGGGATGTCTTGGAAAATTCGAGAATATACAATTTAGGGAGGAGGCAGAGAGAAGGCGGGAGAAAGTTGATCTATGTGTATTTAGGCAGATCATTATGTAATTGTTTCCAGCAAGTTAGCCTCGTATTTTAAATTTTCCTTGATATGAATACAATGTTGTATAATTATTGTATTTCCTCTGCTTCTCTCTCTCTGTCCTTTTCTGTCTGTCTGTCCCCCTCTCACGCCATCTCTCTTCACCCCCCAATCCCTCTTCACTCCCATCCCTCTCCCCTCTCTCCTCTCTGTCTCTGTCTCCCTCTCTCTCCATGTCAGGGTTGGTTGGTGTGTGAGGACCAGGCCTGTCAGAACCGAACTAGGAGGCTGCCTATCTCCTTCTCCAGATCTGGACCCATCTGTCCTGCCTGCACCCGCTCTACACTCAAACCAGAGGTAACAGACACACACTAACACACCGCACACACATACACCCACAAGCATGAACACACCACACACATATAATCCACTTGCATAAACACACTGGATGTGTACACACACACACCCACACACTCACTGTATCGATGTTGGATGGTTTGTCCAGGTGATGGTGCTGTAGAGCCATTTTTAAAGCTACTGAGCTCTCATCCTCTTCTCTCATCCTCTTCTCTCGTCCCCTTCTCTTCTTGTCCCCTCCTCGTCTCAGCTCTCCTCCTCTTCACATCTCACGTCCTCTCCTCGTGTCCTCTCCTCTCGTCCTCTTCTCTCATACTCTCCTCCATTCACATGGTCTAAATTCTCTCTTCTCACGCCCCTCTCACGCTCCCTTGTTTTTGCTCTTCTTTTTATTTACCTCCCCTCCATATTTCTCCTCTTTCACTCTCCTTCCCCCCCTCCCACCCTGTCCTTGCCTCAACTGTTGTGTTCATACTTTAATGAGATTCTTACACAGGCCATCCCAACACACACACACACTTGTAATTCATGTTGAAGTACAACATACACACACTGATAAGGGTATCCTCTGTTCTCTACACAGGCCTCTTACGGCCTTGAGTGTGTGTCTGTAGGAGGGTACTGGTAGTTTTAAACTGTCTCCTTTATGAAGACCAGGTTACTGGTAGTTTTAAACTGTCTCCTTTATGAAGACCAGGTTAGCCTGAAGGGTAGATGTTTTTCTTTCTGTGTTTTTCTGCCTTCACTTGATCTGACGTCTCTTTCCCTCTCATTTTATCCCTGACGTTTCAATGTATTTTTCTCCTGTAGTTCTCTCCCTTTTTCCACTCTTTTTCACTGCCTCTCCACTTTCTTCCTCCTTCCCTACAAGCTTTCTCTTTCTCTCTCTCGATCCTCCCCCTCTTTCTCTCCCCAAGCTCCCTTTCCCCTCTTCCTCCCTCTTCTCTCTCCCCCTTCTTCCCCCTCTTTCTCCCCCCTATCCCTCCCTCCCCTCTCTATCTCTCCCTCTTCCACTCTTCAGCAGTGTTAGGTGTTGTTGTGGCGAAGTTGAACCAAAAGCCAATTTGTCTTTGTCACCACGCCACTAGGCGTCCTTCTCTGGGCCTTGAGGGCCTGCACTTAAACTGCTGTGAATAAACATTTAACTCACCCACTTAACCCTAACCCACCTCTTCTCTTCCTCCCCCTCCAGTCTCTCTCTGTTCTCCCCCTGGCCTCTCCATTCCTCCTTCAGCCTCCTCCTTTTCGCTCCTCCCCACTCGCTCCCACCTCTGTTCTCTCCCTCTTTCTCCCCTCTTGACTTTCATTTATTTTTTCTTTTTACTCATTATACATCTTCTTTCCTCCCTTCTCATCTCTTCTCCTTTATCATTCTTAGCCCTCCTATCCTCTTCTTCCTCTTCATTCCACAGCCTCGTTCCTGTTCTGTTCAGTGATGTTTTCTGCTTGCTTCTCTCCGCACTCCTGCACTCCCTCTCTCCCCTTCTCCAGATTCCTCTCCCTTTGCCCCCCCCCCCCCCCCCTTATATTGTTCTCTCTCACACCTACCTTTCCTCACTTTCTGATCTCCATGTAATAGAGGAGTAATAGCCACTCTTGTTGATTGGTTAGTAATTTGAGGGAGTTATGCACAGGTGCAATTTGTAATATTTTCAGTAAATTAAATTTCTCTTTCTCTCTCCCTCTTTAACAATCTCCCCCTCCCTTGCTTTCGTTTTGTATCTGATGCGCTTTCTCTCTCTCATTTTCTGTTTCTCTATCGCTTCTTTTTTCCCTTTCGTTTTCAGTTTGGCCAATGCGCTCAGTCCCCTCCCACTCTTTTTCTCTCCCTGTCCCTCTCTCCCTCTCCTCCTCCCTCTTTCTTCCTCTTTCTCCCTCCCTGTCTTTCTCCCTATCTATCTTTCTCTCCCTGCTTCCCTCTCTCTCTTTCTCCCTCAGTTTTATTGATGTACGTTCAGGCGCCCATTAAAGCTCTTTTTTCCTCTCTAGTGGAAATTGCAGCATGTTAATTTTCACACAAATTACGGCAATAGCAGGTATCTCTATTTGATACATTATAGCTGGAGCAATCAGAGATAATTGAGTGCCTTTCAGAGGGAGACGGCTGCATTCACTCCCGGCTCAAAGCCGCCCCATTATCGCCTAATCGCTCTTTAAACACTGAAATTCACCGAACAAAAATTCTTGTCATAATTTCGCTTAAGTGTATTTGGAAATCACAGGGCCTTTGAGCGAGGATAATTGAAATCAAATCCCTTTCACTGAAGCTGACATTTCTACATTTCCCCCCAATTGAAATTAATTTCAAAAATTGAGCATGAATATCTTCAAATAGCAGGCAATTATACCTTGTGAATGGGGAGAAATTACCCATTGGTGCAGGGCTGCGCTAGCGAGCGGGAGCACCAGTTAAATGTCTTTGTTTCCTGCAGTGTTTGGCTAGTAAAGATTTACATATATTGACTCATTATGGAGGCTTGTGAAGCCGATCGCTGGGAGGACTCAACCCAACGCTACAACGTCTGAGTTAAACCCTATCAGATTTCATAACGCACAGCTACACAGTGATTTCTCTCTCCTCTCTCTCACAGCTACAGTGGTGTGTGTGGTGTGTTTAAGGGGTCAACTGGATCTGCAGGTTAGCAGTGTCTAGGTGGAATATACACTGAGTGTACAAAACATTAGCAACACCTTCCTAATATTGAGTTGCACCCCCTTTTGCCCTCAAGGGCATGGACTCTACAAGGTGTCGAAAGCGTTCCACAGGGATGCTGGCCCATGTTGACTACAATGTTTCCCACAGTTGTGTCAAGTTGGCTGGATGTCCTTTGGGTGGTGGTCCATTCTTGATACACATGGGAAACTGTTGAGCATGAAAAACCCAGCCGATGCACCTGGCACCCACTACCATCTACCAGTCTGTTGTCTTGCCAATTCACCCTCTGGAGGGCACACAAACACAATGCCTCAAGGCTTAAAAATCATTCTTTAACCTGACACTGACTGAAGTGGATTTAACAAGTGATATCAATAAGGGATCATTTCTTTCACCTGGTCAGTCTATGTCATGGAAAGAGCAAGTGTGCTTAATGTTTGTACACTCAGTGTATGGCATGGAACCTTTAGATGTAGCTCCAGTGTTTATGGATTAGTACTAGTGATGGCTGACTGTGCTGTATTTACTGTATGAATCTCATACTGAGCAGGAGACTGTCACAGTTACACACTTATTTTGTCATGTAGCATGTAGTTATCCATGTAGTCATTGACCTCTCAGTACCTGTCTGAATAGAATACTAATTGTAGTTTTGGGGGGGTCATTTTACCGTGTTCAGTTTATTGTGTGGGCTTTTGTGGTCTGTTTTAGACTGTTGGCTGTGGTTTAGCTATTTAGACCCATTTTGTATGCTATCTCCCCCTTTTTCTCTCCCTTTCACTCTTCACTCCCCCTCTTTGCTCTCCCACAATTGTTTCCTCCCCCTGTTCTCTCTCTCCCCTTGTTTCTCTCCCTCTCAGCCCATACTTTACAGGTTCACTTGCATGAGAAAGGGAAGTGCACCTACTATATGGGTGTGTGTGCAGATTGAGTGAGGGGGGTAGTTAGCGAGGTTGTGTGTGGAGGGGAGGGGGGGTTGTTCGCTCCCTAGAGAGGCAATTTCACAGCTGGTTTGCTCTTTGGGCAGCCAGGCTGAAAATGCAGCAGATTTGTGGTGCAAATTGAAATGGTGTCAGTACAAGAACAAAGCACTGAGCCGAATGACGAGGCGTTTGTGCGTGTGTGGTTGTGTGTGCTCTAAATTCAATAACGACCTGTAACACCTTTAGCCACGCCTCTTCGACACCTGTCAGTCAAGTCCAGTGCGACTTTGTGTGTAGGGCTAGTTTGTGTGAGAGGGGAAGTGTGTGTGCTCAGCTCTGCGTTGGCAACGGTAACCAAGGATCCATTATGGAATTCATGGTTAGTTATTGACCAGGCAGTGCATCGTGGGTCAACAGCTGTGTGTCTCGCATGGCCATAGATGACCATTACATACATACATACATACATACATACATACATACATACATACATACATACATACATACATACATACATACATACATACANTACATACATACATACATACATACATACATACATACATACATACATACATACATACATACATACATACATACATACATACAGTTGAAGTCGGAAGTTAACATACATCTTAGCCAAATACATTTAAACTCAGTTTTTCACAATTCCTGACATTTAATCCTAGTAAGATTTCCCTGTTTTAGGTCAGTTAGGATCACCACTTTATTTGAAGAATGTGAAATGTCAGAATAATAGTAGAGAGAATGATTTACTTCAGCTTTTATTTCTTTCATCACATTCCCAGTGGGTCAGAAGTTTACATACACTCAATTAGTATTTGGTAGCATTGCCTTTAAATTGTTTAACTTGGGTCAAACGTTTTGGGTAGACTTCCACAAGCTTCCCCCAATAAGTTGGGTGAATGTTGTCCCGTTCCTCCTGACAGAGCTGGTGTAACTGAGTCAGGTTTGTAGGCCTCCTTGTAGGCCTCCTTACAACTTTGGAAGTCTGCTTGGGGTCATTGTCCATTTGGAAGACCCATTTGCAACCAAGCTTTAACTTCCTGACAGATGTCTTGATGTTGCTTCAATATATCCACATCATTTTCCTACTTCGTGATGCCATCTATTTTGTGAAGTGCACCAGTCCCTCCTGCAGCAAAGCACCCTCACAACATGATGCTGCCACCCCCGTGCGGATGGTGTTCTACGGCTTGCAATCCTCCCCCTTTTTCCTCCATGATGATGTATATTATGGCCAAACAGTTCTGTTTTTGTTTCATCAGACCAAAAAGTTTGGTCTTTGTCGTCATGTGCAGTTGCAAACCGTCGTCTGGCTTTTTATGGTGGTTTTGGAGCAGTGGCGTCTTCCTTTGCTGAGCGGCCTTTCAGGTTATGTCGATAAAGGACTCGTTTTACTGTGGATAAATATACTTTTGTACCTGTTTCCTCCAGCATCTTCACCATGTCCTTTGCTGTTGTTCTGGGATTGATTTGCACTTTTCGCACCAAAGTACGTTCATCTCTAGGAGACAGAACGCGCCTCCTTCCTGAGCGGTATGATGGCTGCGTGGTCCCATGGTGTTTATACTTGCATACTATTGTTTGTACAGATGAACGTGGTACCTTCAGGCGTTTGGAAATTGCACCCAAGGATAAACCAGACTTGTGGAGGTCTACAATTTTTTTTTCTGGGGTCTTGGCTGATTTCTTTTGATATTCCAATGATGTCAGGCAAAGAGGCACTGAATTTGAAGGTAGGCCTTGAAATGCATCCACAGGTACATGCATCCACAACTCAAATTGACTCAAATAATGCCAATTAGCCTATCAGAAGCTTCTAAAGCCAATACGTCATTTTCTGGAATTTTCCAAGCTGTTTAAAGGCACAGTCAACTTAGTGTATGTAAACTTCTGACCCACTGGTATTGTGATACAGTGAATTATAAGTTAAATCATCTGTCTGTAAACAATTGTTGGAAAAATTACTTGTCATGCAGAAAGTAGATGTCCTAACTAACTTGCCAAAACTATAGTTTGTTAACAAGAAATGTGTAAAGTGGTTGAAAAACTAGTTTTAATGACTCCAACCTAAGTGTATGTAAACTTCCGACTTCAATTGTACATATACACACCACCGTTCAAAAGTTTGGGGTCACTTAGAAATGTCCTTGTTTTTGAAACAAAAGCTAAACATTTTCTCTGTTAAAATAGCATCAAATTGATCAGAAATACAGTGTAGACATTGTTAATGTTGTAAATGACTAATGTAGCTGGAAACGGCAGATTTTTTTATGGAATATCTACACACTGTAGGCGTACAGAGGCCTATTATCAGCAACCATCACTCCTGTGTTCCAATGGCACATTGTGTTAGCTAATCCAAGTTTATCATTTTAAAAGGCTAATTGATCATTAGAAAACCCTTTTGCAATTATGTTAGCACAGCTGAAAACTAGTTCTGATTAGAGATGCAATAAAACTGTCCTTCTTTAGACTAGTTGAGTATCTGGAGCATCAGCGTTTGTGGGTTTGATTACAGGCTCAAAATGGCCAGAAACAAAGAACTTTCTTCTGAAACTCGTCAGTCTATTCTTGTTCTGAGAGATGATGGCTATTCCATGCGAGAAATTGCCAAGAAACTGAAGATCTCGTACAATGCTGTATACTACTCCCTTCACAGAACAGCGCAAACTGTCTCTAACCAGAATAGAAAGAGGAGTGGGAGGCCCCGGTGCACAACTGAGCAAGAGGACAAGTACATTAGTGTCTAGTTTGAGAAACAGACTAGAGGTTGACCGATTATGATTTTTCAACACCGATACCGATTATTGGAGGACCAAAAAAAGCCGATACCGATTAATCGGCCAATTTTATATTTATTTATTTGTAATGATGACAATTAAAACAATACTGAATGAACACTTTTATTTGAACATCAATAAAATCAATTTAGCCTCAAATAAATAATGAAACATGTTCAATTTGGTTTAAATAATGTAAAAACAAAGTGTTGGAGAAGAAAGTAAAAGTGCAATATGTGCCATGTAAGTAAAGCTAACGTTTAAGTTCCTTGCTCAGAACATGAGAACATATGAAAGCTGGTGGTTCCTTTTAACATGAGTCTTCAATATTCCCAGGTAWGAAGTTTTAGGTTGTAGTTATTATAGGAATTATAGGACTATTTCTCTCTATACCATTTGTATTTCATATACCTTTGACTATTGGATGTTCTTATAGGCACTTTAGTATTGCCAGTGTAACAGTATTTCCGTCCCTCTCCTTGCCCCTACCTGGGCTCGAACCAGGGACACATCGACAACCGCCACCCTCAAAGCATCGTTATCCATCGCTCCACAAAAACCGCGGCCCTTGCCCTTTGCAAGGGGAACAACTACTTCAAGGTCTCAGAGCGAGTGACGTCACCGATTGAAGCGCTATTAGCGCGCACCCCGCTAACTAGCTAGCCATTTCACATTACACCAGCCTAATCTCGGGAGTTGATAGGCTTGAAGTCATAAACAGTTCAATGCTTGAAGCACAGCGAAGCGCTGCTGGCAAATGCAGGAAAGTGCTGTTTGAATGAATGCTTACGAGCCTTTTGCTGCCTACCACCGCTCAGTCAGACTGCTCTAAATATCAAATCATAGACTTAATTATAACACAATAACACACAGAAATACGAGCCTTAGGTCATTAATATGGTCAAATCCGGAAACTATCATTTCGAAAACAAAACGTTTATTCTTTCAGTGAAATACAGAACCGTTCCGTATTTTATCTAAAGGGTGGCATCCCTAAGTCTAAATATTGCTGTTACATTGCACAACCTTCAATGTTATGTCATAATTATGTACAAATCTGGCAAATTAATTATGGTCTTTCTTAGGAAGAAATGGTCTTCACACAGTTCGCAACAAGCCAGGCGGCCCAAACTGCTGCATTATACCCTGACTCTGCTTGCAAGAGAAGTGACACAATTTCCGTAGTTAAAATAAATTCATGTTAGCAGGCAATATTAACTAAATATGCAGGTTTAAAAAATATATACTTATGTATTGATTTTAAAGAAAGGCATTGATGTTTATGGTTAGGTACACATTGGTGCAACGACAGTGCTTTTCCGTGAATGCGCTTGTTAAATCATCATCCGTTTGGCGAAGTAGGCTGTGATTCAATGAGAAATTAACAGGCAGGCACCGCATCGATTATATGCAATGCAGGACAAGCTAGATAAACTAGTAATATCATTAACCATGTGTATTTAACTAGTGATTATGTTAAGATTTATTGTTTTTTATAAGATACGTTTAATGCTAGCTAGCAACTTATCTTGGCTTCTTGCTGCACTCGCGTAACAGGTAGTCAGCCTGCCACGCAGTCTCCTCGTGCAGTGCAATGTAATCAACCACAATCGGTGTCCAAAAATACCGATTACCGATTGTTATGAAAACTTGAAAGTGGCCCTAATTAATCGATTAATCGGTCGACCTCTAAAAGAGACGCCTCACAAGTCCTCATCTGGCACTTTCATTAAATAGTACCCACAAAACACCAGTCTCAACGTCAACAGTGAAGAGGCGACTCCGGGATGCTGGCCTTCTAGGCAGAGTTGCAAGGAAAAAGCCATATCTCAGACTGCCAAATAAAATAAAAGATTAAGATGGGCAAAAGAACACAGACACTGGACAGAGGAACTCTGCCTAGAAGGCCAGCATCCCAGTAGTCGCCTCTTCACTGAGACTGGTGTTTTGCGGTTACTATTTAATGAATTTGCCAGTTGAGGACTTGTGAGTCGTCTGTTTCTCAAACTAAACACACTAATGTACTTGTCCTCTTGCTCAGATGTGCACCGGGTTCTCCCACGCCTCTTTCTATTCTTGTTAGAGGCAGTTTGCGCTGTTTTGTGAAGGGAGTCACACACAGCGTTGTACGAGATCTTCAGTTTCTTGGCACTTTGTCACATGGAATAGACTTCATTTCTCAGAACAAGAATAGACTGACGAGTTTCAGAAGAAAGTTCTTTGTTTCTGCCTCTAACCATTAGCCTGTAATCGAACCCACAAAAGCTGATGCTCCAGATACTCAACTAGTCTAAAGGCCAGTTTTATTGCTTCTTTAATCAGAACTACAGTTTTCAGCTGTGCTAACATAATTGCAAAAGGGTTTTCTCGTGATCAATTAGCCTTTTTAAAATTATAAACTTGGATTAGCTAACACAACGTGCCATTGGAACACAGGAGTGATGGTTGCTGATAATGGGCCTCTGTACGCCTATGTAGATATTCTATAAAAAAAAATCAGTCATTTACAACATTAACTATGTCTACACTGTATTTCTGATCAATTTTATGTTATTTTAATGGACAAGAAATGTGCTGCTTTTCTTTTTTTTACAAGGAAATGTCTAAGTGACCCCAAACTTTTGAACGGTAGTGTACATACATACATACACACACACACTTGTTAAACACTACACACACTCATTCATAGACATTGAAACACAATCCATACGCGGACACAGGCATTACGGATGCTAACTCTGTCATACACGCATCATAATAATAACATACTACATACCCCTGATGCGAGTTGTGGGGGTGTCCTGTAGTTGAATGTAACAGTCAGTGTAATTAGCGTTGTGATAATGGCCTCATGCAGAAAAATGTCTAATCAAATTGACGGAGGCTGTTGTTCAGCTGCCTCTCCTCTCTCTCAAAAACCTTATCACAACAAACTATCAGCCAGGTGATTTACACATGATCAGATCTCTTTCCTTTTCTCTTCCCTCTCCTCCCCCTCATTTCCCTCTCTACCTCCCTCTCTCTCTCTCCCACTACCTCATTATCTCAGCCTCTCTCTCTCAGGCGTGTGACTAGAGTTAATTGTTGCTGAAATTAACAAACCAAACTACGGCTTTATTGGTCATGCTCCCTGAGAGGAGGATGGCGAGATGTAAATAGATGAGAGATGGAAATAGGAGGATCAGGGATGTGAGAGCATGGTCTGAGAATGTGGGAGGAAAGTGAAAGAGGTGGAGGAGGAGACAGTATATTTTATGACATCTCATTAAATACAGGAAAAACGCGAACCTAAAGTGTCTTCTTACGGCTGAAATCCCGCTAACGGGATCAATACGACAACAGCCAGTGGAAGTGCAGGGCGCCAAATTCAAACAACAGAAATCTCATTATTAAAATTCCTCAAACATACAAGTATTTTACACCATTTTGAAGATAAACTTGTTGTTAATCCCACCACAGTGTCCGATTTCAAAAAGGCTATACGACGAAAGCACACCAAACGATTATGTTAGGTCAGCAACTAGTCACAGAAATACACAGCCAGTTTTCCAGCCAAAGAGAGGAGTCACAAAAAGCAGAAATAGAGATCAAATGAATTACTAACCTTTGATCTTCATCAGATGACACTCATAGGACTTCATGTTACGCAATACATGTATGTTTTGTTCGATAAAGTTCATATTTATATCAAAAAATCTTAGTTTACATTGGTGCGTTATGTTCAGTAATGTTTTGCCTCCAAAACATCCAGTGATTTTGCAGAGAGCCACATCAATTTACAGAAATACTCATCATAAATGTTGATGAAAATACAAATGTTATACATGGAATTATAGATCCACTTCTCCTTAATGCAACCGCTGTGTCAGATTTCAAAACAACTTTACGGAAAAAGCACACCATGCAATAATCTGAGTACGGCGCTCAGACACAAAAACAAGCCATACAGATACCCGCCATTTTGTGGAGTGAACAGAAGTCAGAAATAGCATTATAAATATTCACTTACCTTTGATCTTCATCAAAATGCACTCCCAGGAATCCCAGTTCCACAATAAATGTTTGTTTTGTTTGATAATGTCCATCATTTATGTCCAAATACTTCCTTTTTTGTTCGCGCGTTTAGGTCACAAATCCAAATTCATGAGGTGCGACCACTAGGTCCAGTCAAAGTTCTGTTACAGTTCGTAGAAACATGTCAAACGATGTATAGAATCAATCTTTAGGATGTTTTTAACATAAATCTTCAATAATGTTTCAACCGGAGAATTCCTTTGTCTTTAGAAATGCAATGGAACGCAGCTAACTCTCACGGGAGCGCGTGAGACTGAGCTCATGGCACTCTGCCAGACCTCTGGTTGAAACAGCTCTCATTCTCTCCTCCTTCACAGTAGAAGCCTCAAACAAGGTTCTAAAGACTGTTGACATCTCGTGGAAGCCTTAGGAAGTGCAATCGGACCAAATTTCCACTGTATCTTGGATAGGCAAAGAGTTGAAAAACTACAAAACTCAGATTTCCCACTTCCTGGCTGGATTTTTTCTCAGGTTTTTGCCTGCCATATGAGTTCTGTTATACTCACAGACATCATTCAAACAGTTTTAGAAACTTCAGAGTGTTTTCTATCCAAATCTACTAATAATATGCATATCTTAGCTTCTGGGCCTGAGTAGCAGGCAGTTTACTCTGGGCACTTTATTCATCCAAGCTACTCAATACTGCCCCCCCCCCCCCCTATTAAGAAGTTAATAGGGCGTTGGGTCACCACGAGCCAGAACATCTTCAATGCACTTTGGCATCAATTCTACAAGTGTCTGGAACTCTATTGGAGGGATGCAACACCATTCTTCCACGAGAAATACCATCATTTGGTGTTTTGTTGATGGTGGTGGAAAACGCTGTTTCAGGCACCGCTCCAGAATATCCCATACAGTAAGTGTTCAATTGGGTTGAGTTCTGGTGACTGAGATGCCATGGTTTACATCGTTTTCATGCTCATCAAACCATTCAGTRACCACTCGTGCCCTGTGGATGGGGGTATTGTCATCCTATGGGGGCATAGCTATGGTAGCCAAAATAATTACCTGCCCAGCACTTTTATACATGACCCTAAGCATGATGGGATATTAATAGCTTAACTCAGGAACCACACCTGTGTGAAAGCACCTGCTTTCAAAACACTTCATATCCCTAATTTACTAGCATTTCCATTATTTTGGCAGTTGCCTGTATATTATCAGAGCACCTTGGGTGTAAGTAACACTGGGGTTGGATTAAGGTGCTTGGAACAGTCTTTTTTTCTCTCTCTCTCATTTGACAAACTACAAGTTTGACTGCTACAGTACCTGTTGATAAGTGTGTAGTAATGTGTGTTTTTCTCTCCACAGTACTCTGAGAAAGCCCTGTACACCCAGCTGTGCTACTACAGGTTCATCTTCGACTGGGAGTACGCTTTCACCAAAGTACTACAGAGCGACGAGAGAAGTAAAACTACACACACACTAGCATTCAATCAATATTACAATTGACACCCACTTATTGTACATACATCTTACAGAGGCCTATGTATTAAGACGCACATACAGTTTATTCTAGTGACTGTCACACTCACGTGTAGACACTAGTGATATGCGGGTTGACTCATAACCCACAGTTCCCGCGGTTAAATCCGCCTGGCGGGCAGGCTTAGGGACATTAAATATTGGGTGGGTGGATGAAAGGTGGGTTGAATAGAGAAAACAATGCATTAAAAATCCATATATATAATTCTTATCTATAGGCTACATTAAAAATGTTTATTATTGTTATTTGACATTAGTGCGTAGCCTAAGCCTACGCTTTAGGGCCTAACTGTACACTCGCCAAATACACACCAATTGCCAAATGCTTTGGGAACAGAAAAAGTTCATGTTGATCCACTGAGGCAGAAAAGACTATCGGAGTTTAATTTAATAAGAGGAAAGCTGCAAAATGGACAGATGAAAATAAATAGGAGGGCCAGAACAGTAGTTTAATGTTTGGGAAAGATTTGGTGAAGTGGTAAGAGGATAATAGCGGTGCCGGCTATGTTATATGTGATGATTGTGAGGCGCTATACAAATTCAAGTCACACGACGGGGACTTTAACATGGCATGTCGAGGGAACTGTAGGCTGATGTTCAGATAGTTAAATGGAACAGTCGTCTGAAATCTGGACACTGACTAGGTCTATAACCTCTCACATAGCCTAATATAACATTTACTCCTGCAGAATGATTTCTTTCTTTCAGCATCTTGAGAGAATGAATGCGTGGTTATGGACTGTGTAAAGGTGCTATCTTTATCAGTATCATAAAATATGCATCCAAGCCAAAACATGTTATGTAGTTTTCACAGCTTTTAATTTCCTTAAACCGGTCAAACTGATGTAATTTGGAAATTTTGCACATAAAATCATTTCCGTTTTATTTATTTTTATTGCATTTTCGCCCCGGTCCCTAGACGTCTTTGCTGTCCGAGTGAAGCAGTGAAGAAAACTTTACCTATGTCAACTTGATTGAAGCATTCATTCTATCGATTTATGGCATTATTCTGGTGAGCAAGGGTTTATTTAGTACTTGAAGGCAACGAGTAATGACTGAAGATAAGCTGCATGTATCTAATTATAGACAATTTGACTAACAAATAGACAACCAAAATGTTGAAATTTTTTGCAGAAACACAGGCCTATCTAAAAGGCCTGTCAAAAAATTGCTCCTCCTCTGACTATACATCACATTTTCTATATTTGCGTGTTAGGTTCGGATGTGGGCCTCAGATTTGAACTATCACATAGTCAGTCGGGTGTGGATGAACAAACAGCTGACCAATGCATCACTAGTAGACACACACCCATGCGTTGGTGGATGGGCGTGGGCTATGAGGGGGTTGGGTTAAGGACGCTCAGCTCCTCGAGTCGACAGCCCTAATTTCGTAGACGGATTCAATCACACACACACACACACACACACACACACACACACACACATCAGGTACACAAGCACCACACACAGAGAATCTTACACAATCGTACACACACAGAATGCAAAACGCTCCAATCACGGAGAGAAAGAGGGAAAGAGCTCTCCATCTCTCTCTCTTTCCCGCTCTCTTCCTTTTCTCCGACAGCCACTCTGTTGCCAGTGTTGATTGAAAACAGGTTTTAGATTTGGGGAAATGATAGGGGGAGTAATAGGCAAGCGGATGAAAGGATAGCCCTTCTGCCTTAATAGGACATGGAGCGTATATTTCCTCCCGGACCCATTTAGCCGCGACACACCACGCTCTGGGCTCGCTCCGTAGGCCCCTTACCCACAGTCCTCTGATTGATGTCACTTGATTAGAAAGGGTCGCTCTGCGAATAGATTTATTTATTTGATTAAATATTTATGTATGCATGTGTAAGTGCGTGTGTCTGGACGTGTGTGTGTGTGTGTGTGTAGACGCATGTGTGAAAGCGAGGGCTGGAGAGAGGGAGCGAAAGAGCAAGGCAGCGGAGGTAAATATAAGTTGTAATCAATAGATGACCACTCTGGAGACGGATGGCGCAGGAATGGCAGGATGGGGATGGAGGAGAGGTGGAGGCGGCGAGGAGGGCTAACATGATTATAGCCTCTTTTCTTTTGTGTTTTTCCCCCTCTTTCTTTGATGTGAGAAATCAACGCCAATCCTTTCTTTCCCTCCCCTTTTCTGCCTTGCTTTCTTTACTTGCTTTTCATTATTTCCTTCTTTTGCGTCTGGCCTTGTCAGGTTCTTTGTTTGGTCAACTTTAGAAATAACCGTTTAACCCTTTACGATCGTGGGAATTGGCCTATATGGATAGGGCTACATTGAAATGTTTCTTACAGAAGAAATATGGAATGCATAACCATGGTTGCAATTAAAAGGAACTGGGAGATTATGGGGAAATTATTAGACTAAAGGTGAGGTACACAACAGTTCACATGACTGAATCTAACCATTACACTGTTTTGATTTTATGTGCATTTTACATTTACTGTACTTTCACTGAATTTGTTAACGAAATCTGAAAATATTCTGGATATATTCAGTAACATGATAAGAATGTTGGGTAGGTGCAATATAATACAAAATAATTACAAGGGCTTGAGTGAGAGGTCTAACTGGTGTTTCCAAGTAGCCACAAACCTCTCCAAAGTGTGCACGGTGTTTACGTAATTTCAATGCACTTTTATGACTAAAAGAAGTGTCTTCAACTATACCGTGCTTTTTTGAGCTCTCCTAGCTGTGCCGTTGAGGAGCTAGAGCAAGCACACTTTTAGTTGTTTTGTTTGGAACACAGCACTGCTTCCCCGCCATCACACAATTACTGTTTGCGCAATCCAAAAAGTTCCCATTATAAATCGCAATCTGGGTCAGGTGGGCATAATTTGAATGCTTGTTCTATTGCCAACATGACTAGCTAAATTATAAGATACGATCTTACAGTGTTAGGCTTTCACAAGGCAATTCAGAGAAGCCGATCATAATTCTGGTGCACATAGAAAGGAGTCGTGAGTGCATTCTGATGTGTGGTCCGTGGCAAACTTTCTTCACAATACAACCAACAGGCTCATTGTGTTCAGGACGACCCAGGATATGAAGCCATGTCATCTTGTAACTGTACATCAAACATAGTGATCAGAAATGTTGACACTGTATATTACATGCGTCTTATGATCTGGAAATGTGAAGTGCACATTTGGACTCATGGGTATTTGGCTTGCTTGTATGACATCAAAGCGGTATTTATTATATAATCCTCAATGTCTCATCTTTCAAAATAAATTGAGTCCTCATGGTTTACAGAATTTCCCTCACTCAGACAACAAAATAGTTGCAAAAGTTACCCAATTACCAGGAGGGATGGGGGGCAACTTCTAGTCGGGCGCGGTACTCAAGTTCAGAACGGATGTCAGTCAAAACCCATACAGCGCTGTGAAGCACAGAGCCTGAGCTCTGACGTCATGTATAGCATGTTTCTGTACAGCCACTACGTTACAGTTTAGGCACTTACCAGTGTCCAAGTCTGCTTTTTTCAACCCTTATACGGGTACAAGTGTAAAGGGCTACACCTTTATTGTATAGTTTTCAACAACACACCGTGTTGAAACTATTCAGAAATGTATATTTCATCTCCCAGGCCTAAACACACGACTGTATGTGACTATCTCACTCACCCTCACAACACACACCCTGGCTTTGCTCAGACTGGGATAACTCTAGGTGTGACTGGATTAGTGGACTGACTGGGACGACACGCACACCCACACACACAGACCCGTGCAGCTGTAAAGTACATGTTGTGTGTGTTATCCTCTGGTCCCGGGGCAGTAATACCACATATTACTGTATTACACTCTCTGGGGAAGCTTTGCTAGGATTACAGGGCCAGACAACAGTGGCCCTACACACTCCTTACCTGCTGGGTTACCACACCTTTAACCTAGTTTAGTTTCCTTAACCTTTTGCTTTCACGGGCACACTTTATTTGGTAGTATGAACATCTGCTGAGAATCTGTTGATAAGCAAATGCTTGCTGAACTTGTGATTAGGGTAACGGTTACGGTTAGTAGGTAATTAGTTGAAATGTTACTGATAGTCTGTAGAGCGTCTACAAATGGACTATCCAAATAGTGTTTCCGCTTTCACTGATATTTCTTCAATCTTTACCTCGATAGGCCTATATGGCTTGTGTTTGCTGCAGCAACTACTCTTCTGTTACCCGAGAGGAGACAGAAGGTGTCTGTCTGTCTGTCTGTCTGATCTACATATACCCTACATTATTGTGCCCGATTGCTGTGACTGAGTTAAACATGGAGGTAATTTCCTCCCCGGCAGGAGATCTCTAATAGAATACACAGACGTTCACACACCTAGCTACCAGCAGTATTCCCTCATGATAAAACAATCTCATTCTTGGCAATAATTAAACATCTCATATCAATGACTTCCACAGCATTTACTTGCACGCTTCAGCTTTCTCTCCTCCCTCCTTCACTCCCTCTCTATTTCCTCCTCTGTCTCGCTGTCTGTCTGTGGTGTACAGAATATGATTGTGTGTGTGAACCATAATTTAATTTCTCTGCATTGATCAGATATAAATTCTCCTCTCCTGATGCCTCAATCACACACAGAGCTCCTCTGCCCCTCTTCACAGCACTGTACCTTTCCCCCCTCCTTTCACTCTCTTTTCCTCCCTCCTCCCTCTCCTGCCTCCCCCCCTCTCTCCTCTCTTCCTCTGCCACTGTCTTCTCTCCTGATCTCTCTCCCTCCTCCCTTAACCCTCCCTCCCTACCAGTCCATATAAGGACGGTAAATCCGTGGGTGCGATTGTCAAATCAATTATTCTTTCTGTGCAATTACCCTCACACAAAGAAGTTTCCCCGTCCTAACCGTGCTCCACCATGCTCCGACGGGTGATTAAATTAACTCCTGTCCCAGTTGCCCGCTACGCTAGCTGCTAACAGCCATGCGCTAATAGAATATTCATGTTAGCGTTAGCAAACACTATGGCCCGGCTCCATTATTTTTCATCACGTTAGTGTTGGTGCCAGGATCGCTTGGGCCCATCTCCATTAACTTCATCATGCACACTTAATTATACCCTTGTTATTGTATATCTAGATAGAGTGGAGCACCGCACAGCCCTGATACACTGCAGACAGGCCTTGTGTGCGTGGTGTCTCCTTCTCTCCGTCATGCCTTTTTCTCTAGTCTTTTCTCCTGTTCCTTTTCTTTCATCCTGTTTCTCCTTTTGCTTTGTCTCTCTTCCTCTCATTCCTCCCTTTCTCTCCCTCCTATCTTTTTTATTTTTCTCCTTTCACTCGCTCTTTTAAAGGGAGGCCATTTATTTGAACTGCAACCCCTACTGAGAACTGGGCTCTATCTTTCTCTCCCTCCCTCCCTCCTTCCCTCTCTTTCTCACTCTGACTCTTAAATCATTCTTTTATCCATTCCACACACAGTGATTGAGGGGGAAAAGAGAAAGAATGAAGAAAAGCAGGAGGAAGACTAGAGAAAAAAAGAATTATTTTCTCCTACCTTTCAGAAATGATGACATGATTGCGTTCACTTGATCATGCATCATCTTTCTTCTCCCCCCTCTCGCTCTATTCCTCAGATAAAGTCTCCCCCCTCTCGCTCTATTCCTCAGATAAAGTCTCCCCCCTCTCGCTCTATTCCTCAGATAAATAGTCTCCCCCCTCTCGCTCTATTCCTCAGATAAATAGTCCCCCTCCTTCGCTCTATTCCTCAGATAAATAGTCTCCCCCTCCTCTCACTCTGACTCAGATAAATAGTCTCCCCCTCTCACGCTCTATTCTCAGATAAATAGTCCCCCCCTCTCGCTCTATTATCTAGATAATAGTCCTCCCCCTCCTCGCTCTATGATCTAGATAAATAGTCTCCCCCTCCTCTCGCTCTATGACTCAGATAAATAGTCTCCCCTCCTCTCGCTCTATTGACTCGATAAATAGTCTCCCCTCTCGCTCTTATTCCTCAGATAAATACGCCCCTCTCGCTCTATTCTCAGATAAATAGTTCTCCCCCCCTCTCGCTATCTTCCTCAGATAAATAGTCTCCCCCCCTCTCGCTCTATTTCTCAGATAAATAGTCTCCCCCCTCCTCGCTCTTCCTCAGATATAGTCCCCCCCCTCCTCTTGCTCTATTCCTCAGTAAATAGTCCCCCCTCTCGCTCTATTCCTCAGATAAATAGTCTCCCCCCTCTCGCTCTATTCCTCAGATAATAGTCTCCCCCCTCTCGCTTATTCCTCAGATAAATAGTCCCCCCCTCTCTCGCTCTATTCCTCAGATAAATAGTCCTCCCCCCTCTCGCTCTATTCCTCAGATAAATAGTCTCTCCCCTCTCGCTCTATTCCTCAGATAAATAGTCTCCCCCTCTCGCTCTATTCCTCAGATAAATAGTCCCCCCTCCTCTCGCTCTATTCCAGATAAATAGTCCCCCCCTCCTCTCGCTCTATTCTCAGATAAATAGTCCCCCCCCTCCTCGCTCTATTCCTCAGATAAATAGTCTCCCCGCTCTCGCTCTTTTCCTCAGATAATAGTCCCCCCCTCCTCTCGTTCTATTCCTCAGATAAATAGCCCCCCCCCTCCTCTCGTTCTATTCCTCAGATAAATCAGTCCCCCCCTCCTCTCCGCTCTATTCCTCAGATAAATATGCCCTCTCGCTCTATTCCTCAGATAAATAGTCCCCGGCCACTCCTCTCGCTCTATTCCTCAGATAAATAGTCCCCGCACTCCTCTCGCTCTATTCCTCAGATAAATAGTCCCCCCTCTCGCTCTATTTTCTCAGATAAATAGTCTCTCCCCTCCTCTCGCTCTATTCCTCAGATAAATAGTCCCCCCCTCCTCTTGCTCTATTCCCTCAAGATAAATAGTCCCCCCTCTCGCTCTATGACTCAGATAAATAGTCTCCTTCGCTCTATTCCTCAGATAAATAGTCCCCCCCCTCTCTCGCTCATATTCCTCAGATAATTGGTCCCTCTCGCTCTATTCCTCAGATAAATAGTCCCCGCCACTCCTCTCGCTCTATTCCTCAGATAAATAGTCCCCCTCCTCGGCTCTATTCCTCAGATAAATAGTCCCCCCTCCTCTCGCTCTATTCATCAGATAAATAGTCTCCCCCCTCCTCTCGCTCTATTCCTCAGATAAATAGTCCCCCCCCCTCTCGCTCTATTTCTCAGATAAATAGTCTCCCCTCTCGCTCTATTCCTCAGATAAATAGTCCCCCCCTCTTGCTCTATTCCTCAGATAAATAGTCCCCCACTCCTCTCGCTCTATTTCCTCAGATAATAGTCCCCCTCCTCTCGTTCTACTTCCTCAGATAAATAGTCCCTCTCGCTCTATTCCTCCAGATAAATAGTCTCCCCTCTCGCTCTATTTCCTCAGATAAATAGTCTCCCCCCCTCTCGCTCTATTCCTCAGATAAAGAGTCTCCAAACCTCTCGCTCGATTCCTCAGATAAATAGTCCTCCCTCTTCTCTCCCCCTTCCTGCCATTTTTCCTTCCTCCCTCCCTTTGTCTCACTTTCTCCTTCCGCTGAGGTGAGGATTATCTAGTAATGGTTGCTTGTGGTGGCTGGGTCAGCCTCACCAACCTGTGTGTGTGGAAGCGAGCACATCATTCTTTTTCCATCTGTTCCCTTCTCAGTTCCTGCACATGCCATCTTCTGTCGTGTGTGTGTGTGTGTGTGTTTAACCTTTGTTCCCTCTGGGCAGCCTGTCCCTGTGTATTTATACAACACCCACTAATGCACCACACAGAGAAGAAAACGAGAGAGAGAAAGAAGGGATGACAGAGAGAGGAGGATGGGTAATAGGAGTGTAGTAGAGGAGAGTGGAATCGAATAGAGGGATTAATATGTGCGAATTTAGAATATATACTGTATATGTTTTGTATGAAAGTGGTAGAAAGGCAGGCTTAATTGGAGATTATAAACTGGATTGTATACCTCGGGTATGACAACATTTATTTTTACTGTTCTAATTATGTTTTTAACCAGTTCATAATAGCAATAAGGCACCTCGGGTTTGTGGTGTCGGGCATACGAACAGCCCTTAGCCATGTTATATTGACCGTATACTACACCCCCCCAGGCCTTAATGCTGAATGTTGAACTGGGTGGTTCGAGCCCTGAATGCTGATTGGCTGAAAACGGTGGTATATCAGACCCTATACCATAGGTATGAAAAAGAAAAATACTGTTCTAATTACATTGGCATCCAGTTTATGATAGCAATCAGGCACCTCTGGGGTGTGTGTGGTATATGGCCAATGTACCGCGGCTAAGGGCTGTATACAGGCACCATATACCACACCCCCTCGGGCCTTTCTCAACATATCAACCAATATCGGAATGACACTTTAGCGCATCTGTGTTTGCGAGCATCACCTCTGTGTGAGACTAGTGGGCCCGTTGCTCAAAGAGCGATGAGAGACAGTCGGGCAGGTAGGCCTGGCCCAAAGCTACAGGAAGTAGGGATGCTGATAAATCGGGGGGGATATACATACATACATACATACATGCGGTCAGTACCAGTCAAGAGTTGACACATCTACTCATTCAAGGGTTTTTCTTTATTTTCTACATAGTAGAATAATAGTGAAGACATCAAAACTATGAAATAACACATATGGAATCATGTAGTAACCAAAAAAGTGTTAAACAAATCAAAATATATTTTATATTTAAGATTCTTTAAAGTAGCAACCCTTTGCCTTGATGACAGCTTTGCACACCCTTGGCATTCTCTCAACCAGCTTCATGAGTTAGTTCACAATTCCAGTGGGTCAGAAGTTTACATACACTAAGTTGACTGTGCCTTTAAACAGCTTGGAAAATTCCAGAAAATGTCATGGATTTAGAAGCTTCTGATAGGCTAATTGACATAATTTGAGTCAATTGGAGGTGTGAAGGTGGATGTATTTCATGGCCTACCTTCAAACTCAGTGCCTCTTTGCTTGACATCATGGGACAATCTAAAGAAATCAGCCAAGACTTCAGAACAAAAAATTGTAGACCTCCACAAGTCTGGTTCATCCTTGGGAGYAATTTCCAAACGCCTGAAGGTATCACGTTCATCTGTTCAAACAATAGTACGCAAGTATAAACACCATGGGACCACACAGCCGTCATACCGCTCAGGAAGGAGACGAGTTCTGTCTCCTAGAGATGAACGTACTTTGGTGCTAAAAGAGCAAATCACAGAACAACAGCAAAGGACATGGTGAAGACGCTGGAGGAAACGGGTACAAAAGTATCTATATCCACAGTAAAACGAGTCCTATATCGAGAACCTGAAAGGCCACTCAGCAAGGAAGAAGCCACTGCTCCAAAACCTCCATAAAAAGCCAGACTACGGTTTGCAACTGCACGTAGGGACAACGATCATGCTTTTTGGAGAAATGTCCTGTTCTGATGAAACAAAAATAGAACTGTTTGGCCATAATGACCATCTTTATGTTTTGGAGGAAAAGGGGGAGGCTTGCAAGCCGAAGAACACCATCCCAACCGTGAAGCACGGGGGTGGCAGCATCTTGTTGTGGGGGTGCTTTGCTGCAGGAGGGACTGGTGCACTTCACAAAATAGATGGCATCATGAGGGAGGAAAATGATGTGGATATATTGAAGCAACATCTCAAGACATCAGTCAGGAAGTTAAAGCTTGGTCACAAATGGGTCTTCCAAATGCACAATGACCCCAAGCATACTTCCAAAGTTGTGGCAAAATGGCTTAAGGACAACAAAGTCAAGGTATTGGAGTGGCCATCACAAAGAGCCCTGACCTCAATCCCATAGAAAATGTGTGGGCAGAACTGAAAAGCATGCTTTTTCACCAGCTCTGTCAGGAGGAATGGGCCAAAATTCACCCAACTTATTTTGTGGAAGCTTGTGGAAGGCTACCTGAAACGTTTGACCAAGTTAAACCATTCAAAGGCAATGCTACCAAAATACCAATTAAGTGGCATGTAAACTTCTGGGATGTGATGAAAGAAATAAAAGCTGAAATAAATCATTCTCTCACTATTATTCTGACATTTCACATTCTTAAAATAATGTGGTGATCCTAACTGACCTAAGACAGGGAATTTTTAGTAGGATTAATGTCATGAATTGTGAAAACTGAGTTTAAATGTATTTGGCTAAGGTGTATGTAAACTTCCGACTTCAACTGTACATACATAAGTGCATTCAGAAAATATTCAGACCACTTGACTTGGCTACCCTTGGCTATTTTCAGGTCTGTCGAGGGATGTTGATCGTGTCGTCCAGGCTCTGGTTGGGCCACTCAAGGAAATTGAGAGACTTGTCCCGAAGCCACCCTGCGTTGTCTTGGCTGTGTGCTTATGGTCATTGTCCTGTTGGAATATGAACCATTTATTTATTTGCACCCCCCCCCCCCCCAATTTTGTGGTATCCAATTGGTAGTTAGTTTTGTATCATCGCTGCAACTCCCATACGGTCTCTGAGAGGAAGGTCGAGAGCCGTGCGTCTTCCGAAACACAACCCAACCAAGCCACACTGCTTCTTGACACAATGCCCACTTAACCCGGAAGCCAGCCGCACCAATGTATCAGAGGAAACACTGTGCATCTGGCGACCGTGTCAGCGTGCACTGCGCCCGGCCCGCCGCAGGAGTCGCTAGTGTGCGATGGTACAAGGACTTCCCTGCCGGCCAAACCCTCTCCTAACCCGGACGACGCTGGGCCAATTGGCTGCGACAAAGCCTGGACTCTAACCCAGAATCTCTAGTGGCACAGCTGGCACGGCGAAGCCGTGCCTTAGACCTCTACCCAACTCGGGAGGCCCCGAGGAAGGTGAACCTTCGCCCCAGTCTGAGGTCCTGAGCAGGTTTTCATCAAGGATCTCTCCGTACTTTGCTCCGTTCATGTTTCCCTCAATCCTGACTAGTCTCCCAGTCCCTGACGCTTATAAACATCCCCACAGCATGATGCTGCCACCACCATGCTTCACCGTAGTGATGGTGCCAGGTTTCCTCCAGACGTGACGCTTGGCATTCAGGACAAACAGTTCAATCATGGTTTCATCAGACATGATAATCTTTCTCGTGGTCTGTCCTTTTTGGTTCCTTTTGGCAAACTCCAAGCGTGCTGTCATGTGACTTTTACTGAGAAGTGACTTCCGTCTGGCCACTACTGTAAAGGCCTGATTGGTGCCGTGCTGCAGAGATGGGTGTCCTGGAAGGTTCTCCCATCTCCACAGAGGAACTCTGGAGCTTTGTCAGAGTGGCCATCGGGTTTTTGGTCACCACCCTGACCAAGGCCATTCTYCCCCACGATTGCTCAGTTTGGCCGGGCGGCCAGTCTTGGTGGTTCCGAACTTTTTCAATTTTTAAGAATGATGTTGGCCAATGTGTTCTTGGGAACCTTCAATGCTGCAAAGATGTTTTGGTTCCCTTCCCCAGATCTGTGCCTCGACACAATCCTGTCTCGGAGCTCTATGGACAATTCCTTCGACCTCATGGCTTGGTTTTTGCCCTGACATTCACTGTCAACTGTAGGACCTTTACATTGACAGCTTGTGTGCCTTTCCAAATCATGTCCAATCAATTGAATTTACCATAAGTGGACTCCAAGTTGTAGAAACATCTCAAGGATGATAAATGGAAACAGGATGCACCTGAACTCAGTTTCGAGTCTCATAGCAAAGGGTTTGAGTACTTATGTAAATAAGGTGTTTCTGTTAAATTTTTTATTTTTTATACATTTGCAAAAAATTCTAAAAACCTGTTTTCGCTTTGCCAATATGGAGTATTGTGTGTAGATTGATGAAAATGTATTTAATTAATTTTAGAATAAGACTGATGTAACAAAATGTGGAAAAAGTGACTGTATATATATATTTTAAGAAGCTGAGAAAAATACTTGTCAGCAGAGCGGAGAGAAGTAATACTCATCCCTCTGTGAATCGCAAACAGTAATTTTAGGAACAATTATTTGATATAGCATTTCTTTTGGATTATGTTGCTTCAAAACTTTTGTAGGTACTTCCAGTTGATTTGAGCATCCACATGTATGGGACTTTGCAACTCAATAGATGCTAGTCAGCCTGCAGAGTAAACACTTCTATTGTAGCTTCGATAAATAGAGCTAAACTAGAAGAGGTACATTTGTGGGCTTGCTTCAGCGGAATACAAGGATCTGTAGCCTACCATAACCATTTGATCTTTTGAGATATTATTTTTTTGAATATTAAAACATACAATCTACCTGCATAGAAGCCGCTCAACGTTTACATTACATTCAGTCATCTTACAGACTCCCATCCAGAGTTGCTTCTGTCCCACAGAAGCAACGAGGGTCAACACCCTGCCCAAGAGCACATCCACAGGTCTCCCACCAAGTCAAAACTGGGACCCAAACCAGCAGCCTATCGGCCACCAGCCCAAGCTCCCAACCGCTAGGCCACCAACCCTCCAAGATCCCCCCACAATTCCCAGAGAGCTGCCCCTCAACCATCCAAGAAAATACATAATAATAAAATACCTCTCCCAAACAGGCATTGGATGTAACAGCGTTGCCCCTCAGTGTCATTCCAACACAAATTTTTGCTTTGTTTATTTTGACTTATCTTTGACCGTCATCCTATMCCCTGCCCAGCAACTCCACTCCCAATTGCACCAAGTCTTGAATCTTGCTTTGTTTTATATATCAACTCATACACACTGTACCATGGAATCAGTACATCAAAAATCTCTTCCCAGCTATTTTGCAGTCTGTATGGCACAGCTGTCAACATCCTGGTCCTCAAGTTAAACTGCCGTACTTTCCTATTTATGCTATTCTTATTCCTCCGCCAGTTTTGATCATTTATATTGGGCAGATAGACCAGTTCCCTACCACCTCCCGTTGCCACCTGTCTCCATTTTTTGTGGCTATCTTTTGATGTATTGAATAAGTAAATTATTTACAAAGACAAATGTATTTGGTTGCAATGTTATACATCAAGGGTGGTCAACCATTCTCCAGGAGAGCTAATACCTTTGTGCAGGCTTTTATTCCAGTCCCCCTCTAACAAACCACGTTTTAGAAATTAGCTGCTCAACCAGACCTTGATAAACTGGCTCTGATGTGTTTGATCAGGGCTTGATCAAGAGCCTGCACACCCAAAAGCTCTATAGACTGAGAGTTGACCGTATGTGTTTTATACAGTTGCCTAACAGGTATTCCACGTTGTCAGGGGTTAAGTGCCTTGCACAACGACAGGAGATGGTACATGGGATCAGAGAGCAGCCTCAGTGTCGACACCACATTATGCTTACTTTTTTTATATGTACATAGACGCCGCCAATTGTTGGTCATGGAAATGTAGTTAAGTCATGGAAAAGTCATGAAATTCCATCTGACACAAAATGTGTGTCGACCCCATAGCCCAACTTGAAGTGATAGTATCACTGCTCCACTACAGATCCCTCAACTTTCCAGTTAAGAGTGATATAAATCCCAAAGCCTGTATTTCTACCAGAGAGAATATTGTCATACAGTGCAACATTTGACACTTGTGCTTCTGAACACTGTCTTAGACTGACCAAGTTCTTCGATTATTTATCTCTTCTCCCCCTCTTTCCCTCTTCTCCCTTTCCCTCTCTCCACCTCTCTTCTCTCTTTCTCATCCTCCTCTCCAGCAAGGGTTAAGAAATTATGGAAGACAGAGATGGAGGTCTACAGGAAGTTAAAAGATGTTCCAGACCGCTCCCTCCTTGCCAGCGGTTACTCTGAGGTCAACCTCTCCAAACTCTTCCAAGCCTTCACTTCCCTCAAGTAAATCCTGCGTCAACTCCTTCACAGTTATTGGCCAGTGGGGATTTAATGACTTACAGCTGTGGAGTCCTATAAGCATGCACGTTTGGGCAGTGAAGGCCCCCACCTCCTCTGGATGTGACTGTATCATTATGGATGTGACTTGGTTTACCGAAAAGAAATTGGTTTTCTTAGACAACATATTTCTTGGTGACTGTCATCCCTCATGTTGCATGGGTGTTAAGGCATAGAATGATTCTGGTAATGCTTGTTGTACATGTTGCGTGTGTGTTTGATGAAGTTGCGTTGACCCTTGGCTCTTGATGCCTTTTCTTTGTATGTATGATAATTKTACTACATTTGAGTGAGATTAGGAGGACGGAGTGTATAGGGTCTTTGTATGAAATTAGGCCTTGATTTACATAGTGAGGTGTGTGTGTGAAAGATTACAGCCAGTCGGTGTGACCCTTGCGCTCATATCAGCACATCTGTCTCTTATCAACCCATTATGATTGGCTGCTGAGATGGGGCTAAAGACCCTCTACTCCCCCCACACACTGTCGAACACACACTCTGTGACCTAGTCACACTTTTTTTGGGGGGGTGACAATCAGCTAAACGAGACACCAGAGGATGGCTGGGTGAGGGGGGCAGATGACTTCTCACCACACACACAGTCTCACACACACGGAATTAGCCAATGATACAAGCCCTGGCCAGTGAGTATACTGGACTCCTGCCGTGATTGGACACTTGTTAAAATTACCCCCATTCATTTTTTTGTGTGTGTGTGTGTGAGAGCGAGCGAGCGGGATGGACTGAGTGAGAGAGGATGGGTGGTGAAATAGATGGGGTGAGGGAGGGCAGGAGTTGTGTTCTTTAATGTCCGTATTGAACAGGTGTTGTCGCTCTCCAACCTTCCTCTGTTTAAGTGATGTCATTGGAATGGCCTCCTTCACACGTTCCTTTTCTGTTGCTATGAAAATTGGCTTTTTAATGTGTGTAATTGTCCACTTTCTCATTCTGAATGTTGGATTTTTTTTAGATTCATAATCTTCTGTTTAGATACGGAAAGTGTTTTGTACAACATTTGATACTGAAGCTTAAATAAAAGTGAAATAACTAAATGAAAATCTCCTTGGTACTGTATGTTGATACATGTTTGTATGAACTGGCCTTTTCAATTAGCTGTTTGGTGGCTTAGAGATGTGTGTGTGTGACAGTAGGAATGTGTGTGTGTGTTCTAGTGTGTCTAAGGGCCTCTTAAATTAGTATATTAGGGAATATCCGCTGTGTGTTCTCCATCCTTCACTGTAGTTGTGTATGTATAATGACAGACTGATCATTTTTACTAGGTCTCATCATCATTGCAGGAACCATTTCCATAAACGCCGCTTCAGAAATCACTACACGCCAGCCTCAGACTCCTAGAACAGACCTTAAGTAGGCTCAACACTTAAACCACCATTCCCTATTGTGTGTGTGTGTGTGTGCATATAGTGGCATTACATTTTTATATATATATATATATACTGAACAAAAATATAAGCACAACATTTAAAGTGTTGGTCTCATGTTTCATGAGCTGAAATAAAAGATCCCAGAAATGTTTCATGCTCACAAAAAGCTTAATTCTCAATTTTATGCACAAATATTACATCCCTGTGAGCATTTCTCCTTTGCCAGGATACTATATCCACCTGAAGGTGTGGCATAACAAGAAGCTGATTTAAACAGCATGATCATTACACAGGTGCGCCTTGTGCTGGGGGAAAATAAAAGGCCACTCTAAAATGTGCTGTTTTGTCACACAACGCAATGACACAGATGTCTCAAGTTTTGATGGAGTGTGCAATTGGCATGCTGACTGCAGGAATGTCCAACAGAGCTGTTGCCAGATAACTGAATGTTAATTTCTCTATCAATGTAATTTTTGAGAATTTGGCCATACATCCACCTGGCCTCACAACCGCAGACCAGACCATGTGTAACCATGCCAGCCCAGGACCTCCACATCTGTCTGACTGGGTTCTCAATAGTATTTATGTCTAATAAAGCCCTTTTGTGTGGAAAAACTCATTCTGATTGGCTGGGCCTGGCTCCCCAATGGGTGGCCCACCCATGGCTGTGGCACTGACCAGTCATGTCAAATCCATAGATTAGGGCCTAATTAATTCATTTTAATTGAATGATTTCCTTCTATGAACTGTAAATCAGTATCTTTGAAATTGTTGCATGTTGCTTTTTGTTGAGTATATTTATTAAATCACATCATGAAGGTGGGTTTAATACTTAATGGCAGTTTTTATTCTACTTTTACCAGATTAAATCATCAGTGGCGCGGCTTTTGTATTTATGCGTTCCTTTCCTCGAGCTCTGCGGAAGGAAAAAGCATCATATTCACATCAGCAACAGCAGCGATGTGCACGTCAATCCACGTGCGTTCCTGCATGGGCGAATAACTGGGTTTTTCAATAAGGCTGTGATTCCCGAATCACCTCCCAAACAAGACATCGCATTAATTCGACGTTGTCCTAGACTAATAAAGAGCGAACGAGTCGTATTGTGTGCGTGATGTTAAGCTTTATTGCCTGTCCTATTTGACCAGAATGGCGGCGTTGAGCAAAGCGTCGGACAAGGCCTTCTTTGATGAGGTAATTAGCGGCCTATTCTATCCCTATTATTCATAGCGCGGTGGAACATGTAAGTACCAGGAAGGGTGTCAAAGGGAGAGCCGGTCCTATTGCTGTGTGCCTCTTGTTCGTCCTGAAAGGACAGCTATGAGACGATAAACCGCTTAATACAGCCAGCTAATTGGATGAGAGCGAAGGGGAGCGTAGGGAATTAAGGGAGAGAAGGAAAAAGGGACTAGAGYGCCAGAGGCCTACCTATTCACTCCTTTTATTCACCTCCATCTCCTCTCTCTCCCCAACTCCTCTCATCAGTCTGCGTCACTAGTCCGAGGGGAGGCGAGATGGCTCCTCATCAAAACAGCTTTTAGAGCGCCTCACGGGAACGGGGAGAGGAGTGATTGGGGGCTATTCTGTTGGAAGGGTTCGGTGGGAGAGAGGGTCCTGGAGAGTCGGAAATCAGCGGTCAAATCAGTCTCGCGCAGACCAGGGATGTAAGCTATATGATGAAATGGGTGCGTCATTGTGGAGAGCAATTTTAGACATCTCTAATAGGCAACCTTTATAAGAAGATTGTGGTCGTGTTGGCCATAGGTCTATATATTCTCATTTTTACTCAAAATGTTCCCTATTTGAAAATGTTATATTATTATATTCAGAACCTATTCATAGATATATCTTAAAAGGGAACTTTCATTATTTGATGTATAGACCTACATTATGGCGTTTTCAAAGTCGTTTGAAACCGAGAGCCTATCCAATCTACAGGCCATTCTCTGTCAAAGAATGTTCAATATTCTCTAATGTGCGCGCACCTAACAAGTGAGAATTAGTAGAACCATGAACAAGGGCCCCCGTGGCCACGACAACTCATTTCAATCTTCTCGTCTTTTTCTCACTCTGGAAAGAAAGTTTAAGCCTCGAGCGCAGCGGGTCACCTGCCTCCTGCGAAGCTCCAGGCATTYCCCAGATATTAGGGGCAAATGGGTTTGCCATTCATTAGTGATGTTCACAATAAGACCTCATATACAATCCTATACATAAAAACACGCTCTAATGGTCTTTTTTCCCCATAGAATGAGAATTTTGAAAACACTCAGAGTTCACATAGAAGGGGAGGGTTTGGGTACAAGAGAATTATTTGGTTTTTTTTGTGTCTTTATTTTGCGTAATAGTCCTTTGAGCGCAGAGAGCGAGTGTGCAGTTGTGTGTGCATAGCAGGTCAGATTGTCGCGTAATGCAGGCTCGAGGTGGGTGGCAAGGGGGGGTCTTTAGTACGCGGTATTTATGGAAATATTAAGTGTCAAATTAGGACTGATCCAGCCGGAGAAAGTTGAGTTTGCCACCCCCACCTTTCCCTCTCTCTCTCTCTCTCTCTCTCTCTCTCTTTCTCTCTCTATCTGTCTCTCTCTCCGACACGCACATAATTTCCATCTTTGATTGCGTTATCATTACATCCATCTGATCTGATGTCATTCTGTCTTGGATTAGCAGGTGTATAAAACAAGGCCGATGAAAGAAACGGGTTTCCACCAGAGCGAGACTATAAAAACGGACTAAATTAATCCGAAAGGTAATTTCACGCGGTTTGGTCCGAGACCATGGACGGGTCAAACGGGCGAGAATGACTTAGGTGAAAGGAAGCGCATTGATGGCGCGTAATAGAACCGCTTCTTAGGGATTTGGGGAATTAAGTCGTGGGTAGAGGGATGGATGAAAGCAGGGAGGGTAGAAGAGGGGGACTCGAGAGAAAGACGTTTTGATAAAGTGGTTTGTTACTTCATTAATGACAAAGGGACTCGCTTCCATCGACATGGCATTACCGATGTTAACACCAATTTAGCGCCTTTAAAAGTTTTTAAAGCGCGTTTTGTAGAGGGCCCCAAATAAAGTGGGCGATCTAATTGAAAACCCCTCGCCTTTGTCGCCCGTTTCACATGTGGGGATTTAGCTCATGAATATATGGGTCTGTATTTTGTCAACTCGGCTGGAGAGACCAGACGCACACAGCGGCCTAGAATTATATCTGTCATTGCTGAACTAATCTATTTTCTCTTTCAGTTAGCCTATCCAAGGTGACCAGCCACCATAGTGCCTAAGAAAATAGGACTCTACTCCCGTTCTCAGCTCCTCACACTCACAACTGAATTATTTTCATTTCTGGTGAGCCTCTCCTTTTAAATTAAACTTGAAAACAATTTTAGATCCGTTTTGGACCTATTTCCAAACGACTTTTCAATTGTTACATTAATGTTGAAGAATATTACCATAATTTAAGTCCTGCAATTTAATAAGCAATTACTTATAATAAAGGTTATTTTGATATAGACCTATATTATATGAAATTATTTGATAGTGGGTCTGAATATTTCGCATAATTAAAGGAAATGTGATTAATGTAATTCCACGTTTAATCATTAAAACAACCTCATTGGAACTAACTCTTTATGCTATAATTTTACTATTCCTTTTCAAACATAGAATGGATTCACAAAATAATTTTGTTTTGAGGCATTCATTATAATATTATTTATAAATATGCAAGACAACATCAGTTTATTCATAACAATTTTATTAATAGTTCTATAATTCTATTTCACTATTTTTTAATTCCTGGGCATTTGTCAGTTCTATAAGGGGTTTAAATAATAATCTAAAGCATATTTCATTTCACCACTTTCATTTATTCATTTCTCTTTTTTCCATCTATTATTAAACCAGGAAATGTAGACAATCACTTTAAACAATTAAAAATAAATCCTGCCCTGCACTCAATCTGTTGTGTAACAGTTTTGACATAAATAATCATCTAAAAACCTATGATATTCCATAAACACAGGGGAATTTTACACAGGGACACATTCATACTCATAAAACACTACACCAAGTGCAACTTCTCAAAACATTGTCTTTTTCAAATATACAAGGCTCTGTTTTGAAAATCATCCTTTTTTGTTTTGTTTTTCATTTTTACAATAATATTTACAGCAGTTTACTTTCTTTCTCACACAGTTCAGATATAAGAGACACTGGATAGAATCTAAACTTCACTTCATTTGTCCTTTAGTCAAACTCAATTAGCTGAACATTTGTAGATTTTCTTCCAATAACTCTTCCAGATGATAATGTAAGTATCAATGAAGACAAAAGAACAAACTCGATGCAGGTTATTGAGCCAGCAACAGGTTGGGTTGCAGAAGAGGACAGAAAGGTCTATGGACAGGTTGGTTGCTTTGGCTTGGATGGAGACCTCCTCAGACTGCTATGGCACTGGGTTCATGTGGTCCAGACAAATGTCACAGTCTCCACTGTTCCTTTCCTAGTTCTGGTTCATTCTTTCTCTCTCCCCAGAGTCGAGTGAGCGAGCACGTGTGTGTGTGTGTGTGTGTGTGTGTGTGTGTGTGTGTGTGTGTGTGTGGTGTGTGTGTGTGTGTGTGTGTGTGTGTGTGTGTGTGTGTGTGTGTGTGTTGTGTGCCAACCAGCAGGTAGTCATGGGAGTTTACCCCGCTGAGATCGTAGTTTATATCTGTCACAGAAAAGAAAGTGGACTTTGTGAACCAGGAAGCATGAGCTAGAGATGGGTTACACACATATGGAGGTGTTTGTGTGTCAGATTCTGGACGAAAGGGCTCTACAGCTAAAGGTTACGCTCATCCAGGAGACCTGGAAGAGTGGGGGGGAGGGGGGATGATGCTCACCACACACACACACACACACACAGCGCTTCGGTTTGCCAGTGCTATTTGAATTTGGTCGTGCTTTTTGTTTGAGGGTAAGAGGTATGGGTAAGGTGGGGGGGGGGGGCTGTTGGGAAAGGAGTCTTCAGCCCAGAGAGGATCAGGGTTTAGGAGACAGAGATCAGGGGTCAGGGTTGGATCCATCCACCACTCCTTTCCCAGATCTGCAGGGATATGAGAGGTGGAGAGGGGGGAACAGGTGATGGACAGAAGCCTAGGAAAGAGAGTGCTGGGTGGGGTAACAGCTGTTCAGCACACCTCCTTCCCTGGAGCTCCGCTTGGCAGGATGTTGAGCTGGGTGATCTGAGCAGAGTGCTCTTTAGCCTTCAGCCTCAGAGCTGCAATACTGGAGGCCCTGCGATCCGCTGCAGCTAAGGAGGAGGGAGAGGAGGAGGAAGGTTCGGAGAGGACTGGCGGAGGGATGGAGGGAGTCTCGACGGGCGGGGCAGGCTGGCGGAGGAGTGCGGCGGCGGTGGATGCACTGGTCAGAGGGCCCATACTGGAGAAGAGCCTGAAAGAGAAGCAGGGATGACCGATGAAGGGATGGGAGAAAGAAGAGAGTGTTAGACAAGAATGTGAATGGCTTCTCCAGGTATTTGCAATCACCAGCATTTTTACACCAGTGCAGAAAAAAAAGGATATAAGAAGAGGAAGCCACTTTAGATTATTGAGATACATGCCATGTGTTTGGAGTGTGTGTGTCTGTTTTGGCACCTCCGCTAACAGCTTGGTTGTCAGCATCACACTGTCAGCTAATTACTATCAACACTGACATGAATGCACACCAACATAGTCTCATGAGCAAAACACCCCAAGCAACATTCAGGGCTGAAAACTAACATCCTACGACCAACAAAGGTAGAGGTCAGGGGGGCCTGCTCTGTCTACGTAATAGTACTGAGGATGATGGATGCTGTTGGTCACCAGTGTGAGGTGGTGTTATAGGGTACAGTGCAGGTGTGAGGTGGTGTTATAGGGTACAGTACGGGTATGAGATGGTGTTATAGGGTACAGTACAGGTGTGAGGTGGTGTTATAGGGTACAGTACAGGTGTGAGGTGGTGTTATAGGGTACAGTACAGGTGTGAGGAGGTGGTGTTATAGGTACAGTACAGGTGTGAGGTGGTGTTATAGGGTACAGTACAGCGGGTTGTGAGGTGGTGTTATAGGGTACAGTACGGGTGTGAGGTGGTGTTTATAGGTACAGTACAGGTGTGAGGTGGTGTTATAGGTACAGTACAGGTGTGGGGTGGTGTTTAGGGTACAGTACGGGTGTGAGGTGGTTTATAGGGTACAGTACGGGTGTGAGGTGGTGTTTATAGGGTACAGTACAGGTGTGAGGTGGTGTTATAGGGTACAGTGCAGGTGTGAGGTGGTGTTATAGGGTACAATACAGGTGTGAGATGGTGTTATGGTTATAGGGTACAGTACGGGTGTGAGGTGGTGTTATAGGGTACAGTACGGGTGTGAGTGGTGTTATAGGGTACAGTACAGTGTGAGTGGTGTTATAGGGTACAGTACGGGTGTGAGGTGGTGTTATAGGTACAGTACGGAGGTGTGAGGTGGTGTTATAGGGTACAGTACAGGTGTGAGGTGGTGTTATAGGGTACAGTACGGGTGTGAGGTGGTGTTATAGGGTACAGTACAGGTGTGAGGTGGTGTTATAGGGTACAGTACAGGTGTAGTGGTTTATAGGGTACAGTAGGGTGTGAGGTGGTGTTATAGGGTACAGTAACAGGTGTAAGGTTGGTGTTATAGGGTACAGTCAGGTGTGAGGTGGTGTTATAGGGTACAGTACGGG
>NC_036854.1:34373161-34490322 GCF_002910315.2 Salvelinus sp. IW2-2015
TAATTTAAGAACCGTGTTAACAAAAGATGGGGAGAATAGAGCTGAACAGAGTCCAATAACAATTAATGCGCTTTAAATTAAATTCTTCAAAATGTTGAACAAGTCATTTCCAAAGGGTATTTAACTTTCCCGCCCCCCCCCCCCCCCCCCTTGCCTATTGCGCTGCTGAAACAGGGGCTCTAACAATGGAGAAAATGTCAACAGTAAGAGAAAGTGAGCGATATTAGCCCTGCACACACACACACTATTCCGTTGGAAGCTGTTAAGCATTACACGGCCCTTCGGGAATGTATGAGTTTTATCACCTCCGATGGAGCCCGTTAAGTGATTTGTTCACCTACGGTCCGGCGAAGGACATCTGTTGTTTTATACCGGCCGTACCCCGGATGGAGCATCGCTGTGTTTGAACTGTCTCTTTGGTTATGAGCCCTGGGCTAATACATGCAAGCCACGCTCTCTATGGAGAGATAGGAGAGAAGAGGAGAGTAGATGGGGGGGGGGGGGGGGGGGGGGGGGGGGAGCAAACACCTTTAATGGCCCTCATTCGCTCCAAGTGCAAAGCATCGGATCAATGCGGCTCTATTGCAATCACAATGAGAAATCAAATAGCATTATTCTGCAGCCACCCCTTTCTCCCCCTCCCCTCTCCTCTCTTTCTCTCCATCTCCATCTCCCCCCTCTCTCTCTCTTCCTCACTCTCCACCTCATACACCTTCTCTCTCTCTCTCTCTCTCTCTCTCTCTCTCTCCCTTTCTCGTTCCGGCGATGGTAATTCAAACACCATTTTCTCCCTGAGAATAGCTCGTGTTTGCTCTTGGACTAAGTGCGCTTTTATGAATCGTCCGCGTCCGCTTAATTACCGTTAAAACGTCCCTCGGTGCATGTAATAACTTCCAATAACAGGATGGAGCTTCGCTACGCAGCGATTGGGGTCATTTAACACATTTCAGGGTAGTAAATCACTCAGACCCGCATAAAGACTTTTATCCATAGGCTATTGCTCAAGGCCTGATTTTGTGCCAACTTTATTGTATGCGTCATGTCAACACAAAAAAACAGCAAATAACGTAGGCATATTGGGAAATACAAATAATTATAGACTTAGTAAAATTATGATTCTATGAAGGTGTAAATCTGAAGATGCTTGGAAATTATGTTAGGCCTACATTGTATAAATATGTATTTGACGTTTTTGATTATTATAACAAGACAAAGGCCTAATAATAATAAAATAGGAATTGTTTCATTACATACTCTAAGCCTAAGTGGTACTGGCCTTTATATTCGTTTCTAATTTGGTAGCCTATTTATTTCAATAACCTATTTGAAATGTTTAAGTGTCATTATATAACCATTTTAGTTGAAAGCGACAGTCAGCCGTAATTGCAGCAATAAAACGTTAAAAAGCCACTTACTTGGACGCGCGCCTCGGTCAGATCCAGCCGCATCGCAAGCTCTTCTCTGAAAAGGTAAGAAAAGAGGTTACCGTTTTTGACCGAGAACTCGAATGTTTTATATCTCTCCCGCACCCGTAACAATACAAGAAAATAGTTATTTTTCAGACACCGAAAACCCACAGAGAAACGACAGTCCTTTATGCTATTTTCCTTACCATGGTTTGAGGGAAATTGTCAGGGTGATTGTATTGTAATCTGTCTTTTTTCCCCCCATAATAGCTGCCTTATACAATGGCTTTCTTTCGAGTCAGTGGAACAACATAATGGTGGAATTTGGAAATAATGACATCCAAACTATTACAAAGACATCGTGCGCTTGGCTGAAATAGAAGTCTATACATGCACAAATTGATTACCACAATTTCGCCTTAGAAATAATAAAAGCACAAAAACATCGATCAACAATAGCATATTTATTATTTGGCTCATGTTGCCATTGTTAAATAATATTTTCCAAATCCCCGTTTAAAACATTATATTTTCTATTCCTTATCTTGAACGTGTCCTATAGATGATTTACCTTACTGAAMATGATAGGCTAGCCCGTCTGGCTGCTGCATGCATGAAAAATAATGACATTCTGAAGCCTGTTGAACATTTCATTATGCATAGTAATATTCCATTCTGTAATAGTACAATTATAATAAGATAATAGGCTAATGAGAAAAATCTAATCTCAAATCTAAATATTCAACTCTACATGCGGGGTCCTGAAAACACATAGGCCTAGCTAGAATACATTTGCTTTTAGAATAATATTAGGTTTTCATTCATGGTTGAAAAAAAGACTTACATTGAAATTCCCTTAAAGGCCTACATTTTGTAGTCTATTGCATCAAAAAAAGAAGTAGGACCTACTCGTGTATAATTTATTTTTATTTTTATTTTTTATTAAATTWAAAAAAAAACTCTTATCTAGAGGCAGGTAGCCTAGTGGTTAGAGCGTTGGGTCAGTAACCGAAAGGTTGCTGAATCGAAGCCCCGATCTGACAAGATAAATATCTGTCGTTCTTCCCCTGAACAAGGCAGTTAACCCACTGTTCCCCGGTAGGCCGTCATTGTAAATAAGAATGTATTCTTAACTGACTTGCCTAGTTAAATAAAGGTTACATTTAAACATTTATTTTTATTTAGAGCAGCCTTAGCAGTGACTTACTCTCAATTCATCAGTAAGAAGAAAAACTATTGCATTCCATGACGTGATTGAGGAGCAAAACATAATGAGTCTGAAATAGAATTATATGCCAGTAGCCTATGTGTATCCTTAACAAAAATGAAAAAATAGACACGATTTAATATGATTGAATTAATTTGACACTGCCAAAAACATTATTTGCCTTTAATTGTCAGGAACAGATGATTTGTGTGAAATGCTGTTTTCACGTTCTCTGTTCTCTCGAGATGCGTAGCCTAGACCTTCAGCTAATGAATGAATAAAGAAAGAGTTGACGTGCGCGTCATCGTGTGTGTGCATGTGTGTGGGTGTATGTGTGTGTGCGCGTTTTATACTCTTGAGCTTGGGCAGGCCCAGAAACCTACATTTCGTTGAATAGATCAGCAGTGCGCACGGACGAGCTGCCACCAGCTAATTTTCCAAATGAGAATAATATCCATATCGCCGATAACAATGAGATGAGGTAAATGTGTCAAAACGGATTGGTTCTCCCACTTTAATCTATTGTTCTGCCTTATGTAAGGCACTGGTTCGGCTACATGGTAGGTGTCAACTCACCAGTCTCGAATTATAGCTGGGTTGAATTACCTAAGTGGATAAAAAGTGGACTGTTTTCTAGGCCTACTATTTTTTACATAAATAAATAGTGATGATAAAGGGTTTTAATGTTGTTACCGCATACATCATGATTAAAATATAGGCATCATAAATGACAAGGCTTATGCATGTTTGACCTCATGTTATAAAAGTTGATACACCATTGTATGAAATAGCAGATTTGTGACATTCTTTCACATTATTCTGAGTTATATGTTTGCCTGTGGTAGTTGTATCTCAGGCTCTGTAAAGATAAAATAATGTTATATTTTCCAACTTCAACTATTCCATTATTACTATTATGATTATTATTACTAAAGTAGGCACACTGCTACTTATTGTTCGTTATGTAGCATACAACTAATGTAGCTTAGACGAAAAAAGTGTAACGTGAAATAGAAACGTCTATCCAAAACKTGCATTTAACGAAATGTTGTCAACGAAATGTTGTCATGGTTGGGTGACATTGTTGTAGGTGTTGCAACAATGATGGCGTTAATGTTAGGGATGTTGCATATGAATGAATACCTGAGTCTGTGCTGTAACTGTAGCCTATACTGTACCTKGTGAAAACATCGGGGTAGTGTGTCTTCTGGAAAGCCCTCTCCAGCTCCTCCAGCTGATAGCTGGTGAATGTAGTCCTGTATCTTCTTTGCTTGCGTTTTAGCATTCCTTCCTCCGAATCACTGCCTGCGGACAGACACACGCTGTCCTCGCCGTCCCTCACGTCTCCATCCCCGGCGTGGAGGCTCTCCCTCTCGTCGTCCTTCGGGGAGAGACCCATCGCCTCCCCGCAGCTCTCCTCCTCTTTTCCCGCGTCCTCGTCAAACTTCATCGACCCTAACTCGCCCAGCCTTAGTCCAGGCCCATCTTCCGGCCCTTCAGTGGGACTCTGGCCTCCCTCTCCCCGGATCAGGGACGCGTTCTCCCGGTACGATTTGCTCCGGCTGATGCTCACCTGTGGAGCCTGGATGATTTTGAGGCTCTCGCAGGCTTGGTCCACCAGGAGCCTCTCCTTGTCCAATTTCTCCCCTAGGTCGTGAACTAAACCCCGGCCGTGGTCCAGGTACTTCCCCCCTGGTCCGTAGAGCCGGCGCATCTTTGATGGAAGGTGCATGTCTGTGTCTAGTGATAGGGGATCTTTAGTCGAGCCTATAGTGAGGGTGTCAAAGGTATGGAGAGGATGACGAGACATGTGTAAGTGCAGGAAAAGCAAATGGAGTCCGGAGCGCAACAAGGCGCAAAGTTATGCACAATGCATTAAAGTGATAATGTTTGAATAAACTTGAAAATGTATTGTTTCTGTCTACAATTGCATGCACATTTGAGTAGCCTATGTATCGTATCGACGATAAGTTGACAAATATCTTATTTTCCACTATCGCACAACCTCAGACACTTTTAAATCTGATGGACCATTATTAGCAAATGTTTACTTCCATTCTGCAGTCAGCTGTAGCCAATGCTTTATGTTGATGGTTTATTATCATGTTATAAACACACACCGTTTTATTGCCTATATTCAACAACCAAAACATGTCATTGGAGCATGCAGCAACCCTTTCCCAAGTTGGAGAGCCATGTCTTCATGAGCGGGGTTGTCTTACCTTCGGTCTGCTTGTCGTGCTCCTGTCTCCCGGGTAGAGCTGTCAAACTTTGCGCCCCTATCAGCCTGACTTTACAGGGGCTCCGTCGGCCCAGAATACTGTCTATACAATAGGAGGAGAGCAGAGTGGGCGATTTACTCTTACATTCTCCCCGGTCGTGGATATCTTCTTTGAACTGACTAGTCATTTTGATCTGTTTAGTGAAGCGCTTATTTGACAGGAGAGCGGCAGTAGCCTAAATATGATCCTCACTCACCCTCCCTCACTCTCTTTCTTTCTCTCTCTTTCCCTCACTCTCTCTCTTTCCCCCTCTCTCTCTCTCTCTCTCTCTCCCTCTCTCTCTCTGACGTTCCGAGATTGTTCCTCTCACTATCCCTCCCTACCCACGGTTAATGACAGACACTGTTGGCTGGCTCAAGCTCCGCTCTCCGCGTGCTCGCATTGACGTGTGTTATATCCCCTGATTGGCTCGCGTCGGGGAAAGAGAAGCTTTATATATTTTAGATGTTAAAGTTAATTTTGGAGAAACGGAAAAAAACAAAGCTTGCGGTGGAACCCGGTTCCGATGGATTGAACTCAGTATTCGATTTTCCTTTTGGATTTCAAAAGGATATTGTAGGCCTACAAATAATATGCTGCTAATAATAATTATAATAGCCCAACAATAGTAATTATAATAATAATAACAACAACAACAATAATAATAAAGACATTATATTGGCCTATCCAAATATGGATTATTTTGTTGAGTTAAATAATCATGCATCATAGTTCAGCCCTTCAGTTAAAGGAAAATTCCACCCAAAAACTATCTTTTGGTATTTGTTTCATTAGTTCATTGTTGATATAGTCCCAAATGTTTTGCATGTCAGCAATCAAGTTTTCAATATATACTGTATATAACTTTCAAAATACAAAAATACAGCAGGTATGATGCAAAACGCATATTTCTGTATTTTGAAGGTTATATACTGTATCTGATTACAGTCTTGTCCCATTGCTGCAACTCCCGTACGGACTCGGGAAAGGCGAAGGTCGAGAGCCATGTGTCCTCAGAAATACGACCCCGCCAAGCCGCACTGCTTATTGACACACTGCCCGCTTAACCTGGAAGCCAGTCGCACCAAATGTGTCGGAGGAAACACCGTACAGCTGGCAACCGAAGTCAGCATGCATACGCCCGGCCGCCACAAGGAGTCGCTAGAGTGCGATGGGACAAGGCCGGCTCATGAGGTTAGATCGAACCCGGATCTGTACAGACACCTCTAGCACTGCGATGCAGTGCCTTAGACCGCTGTACCACTCGGGAGGCCCCTGTGGAATGTAGCACATGGCAATGTGTGAAACTTTCTCAGCCTGAAGTGTCCCTCTTGTGTTGCCTCATTAGTTAACTTTTGAGGTGGTACGATCGGGTAAAACGGTTGAGGGAAGACGGTCACGTGTGCTAGCAAGACAGAGGTCCCGAGTTTGTGTATGGGCCGAATTGGGAGGAGCTGGTTCTCGCTAAACAAGCAGCGTGACATTTTTCACACTAACATGCAAAACATTTTGGGAGTATATCAACAATGGACTAAACAAATATCAAAAGATAGTTTTGAGATGGAGTTTTCCTTTAACGGAAGGGCTGAACTGATGCATGATTGCTGGGCTGCACCCATGATACAAGTCAGTATTTGATGTGCATCCATGTCTGAGGAAGTTAGATGTGGAAACTGGCCACTAGGAGCAACAAATGAGCTCTTTTGCTAGGGTGTTGTGCCAACAGTTGCATATTCAAATCCAATGATTGAAAGTAGTTTTTTATATTTTTGTTATAAGCAGTTGCATGCCGAAACTTAACCATCTGGTGCCAAAAGTTGTTTTTGATTACATTTTTACCCCCTTTTTCGTGGTATCCAATTGTTAGTAGCTCGGGAGAGACAAAGGCCATGCGTCCTCCGAAACACAACCCAACCCAACCAAGCCGCACTGCTTCTTAACACAGCACGCATCCAACCCGGAAGCCAGCCGCACCAATGTGTTGGAGGAAACACCGTACACCTAGTGACCTGGTCAGCATGCACTGCGCCCAGCCCGCTACAGGAGTCGCTAGTGCGCGATGAGACAAGGATATCCCTACCGGCCAAACCCTCCCTAACCCGGACGACGCTAGGCCAATTGTGCGTCGCCCTCCCGGTCACGGCCGGCTGCGACAGAGCCTGGGCTCAAACCCAGAGTCTCTGGTGGCACAGCTAGCACTGCCTTAGACCACAGCTCCAACCGGGAGGCCCGATATTTTTATTTTAAAGCTATCGCAGATCTTAACACTTACCTTAACCATTCAGAGTTAATGCCTAACCCAGGGTTTCCCAAACTCGGTCCTCGGGACCCCAAGGGGTGCAGGTTTTCGTTTTTGGCCTAGCACTACACAGCAGATTCAAATAATCAACTAATCATCAAGCTTTGACAATTTGAATCAGCTGTGTAGTGTTAGGGCAAAAAATTAAATGGGCACCCCTTGAGGTCCCGAGGACTGAGTTTGGGAAACGCTGGACCTTAAGATTTCGGCGTTAATGGCTAAACTTAACCCTAACCTTAAAAATTCGGAGTTAATGCCTAAACATCACCTTAAACACTTCGAAATTTGACGTTTGGAACAACAACAAAAAATTGACATTTGACAAACATGGATGAATGTCTAATTCTGATGTGAGATTGGGAGAGCTTCACGGTTGACCTGGCTGGATTATTTAACTCAACTAAATAATCCATATTTCGATAGGCCGTTTGGCAAGGTCAGAACTTGTCCAAAGTTTACTGTAAGCCTTGTCACCCTCGTTGTATAGCCTACTTTAATTCCATCAAGTCCCTCGGATCAATAGCCTATCTAATAAGAGAGAAAATAAAAAATACCAAACTGTCGGCCTATGTAATCTTAGAAATATTCCGAATAATAGTGACATACTTTATCCTGTAGGCCTAAGGCCTAATGTAAACTAGGACTTTAATATTGTGTATTCCCAGGACAAATGAGAAAAACACGGGACAAATGTAAGATTACAGGCTAGATGTTTTATAATAGAATAAGGATTTTTACAGTAGAGCACTTTCATACACTCCTTTTCAACGAACAATTGCATTATATTAGCTGTAAATATAATCAAACAATCACTGCAATAACTACCAAATTATCATGACAATTTGATAAATTGATTGCTATTGATTACACAGAACACTCTCAAAAGCCACAGAAACGTTCTCAAAAGCCCTGTCACCTTCCATCTCTCACTCCACGCACACGCACACGCACACACACACACACACACACACACACACACACACACACACACACACACACACACACGCACACTGTTACAGGCGAACACGAAACCTAATTGCGTAGCCTCTCTCCGGCAATTGCAGAGGCGATCAGATGGTCCGCTTGCCGGATGATTGACTTAAAAAGTGAAGGTGCATGGCGATGATGAGAAGGCGCGTGGGGAGCCGGGACGCCTTGCAGGCTAGCGCCAGAGAGGGGGAGATGGATCGAGAATGTAATTTTAAATGAAAGTCTATTTAACCCGCTGCGAATAGCGTGACCCCATCCTTCGCCTAGCGAGCCCATCACTGTTAAAAATATCATTTTCAGAATTCAATCCCAAAACTTCAACAAGCTACAATTGACTCTTTCTTTCTTTATTCTGCTTCTCTCCCTTTATGTGGCTGCCCAGTTACTAAGATTCAGAAGAACATGAAAAATAACAATAAAACATATCTTCAGAAAATTGTAAAACTTTAAAAAAGTGATATAACCTTCTGATTGTTTGAGCTCTCGTTCATGGATTTCCAAGAACGGCATTGTTATTTTGTGAAAATAAATGAATTAGGTTTTCTGGTTAGAGCGCACGGTAGATCCATGGCCAAGAGATGCCCAATATTCAGTTCTGTCATAGACAATATTCAATAGGATATTGAATTCATTGAATTGAATGCATTTTAAGGATGACACATTATTTGTATGCCAGATCTTATTTCAAAACGATTCTCTCATCTTGGTGCAAATTGCAGGCAGGATTTCATTCATTCATTCTAATCAGGCCTCTAACGCGTGACCATAACAAAATGTTCCTCGTTACTGACAATTACAAACAATTCACCGCGTTTATTGAGTCAGAAACTTCAGGCCTCGTTTTCTGCTCTCAGATCAGCAAAGTAATGAGATTTAATAACAATATAAAATGTTCMGTTTTTTCTCCTCTGCGGTCACAAACAGATGCATGTAATACAGACGGGTATTTAGCGTCGCTATGTAATTTGGGGGCCACGATTTGATTCATTTATCCGCGCTCTGTTATTAACCCGTGAAAAGAGAGATGTCAGCCGCGGTTTGAGCCAGCAGGACATCCGCGCTTTGTTTAAACGCACTAATTATGCCAGCACACATTAGCGAGGGACGAAATAAGCGCAATTTTCACATTTTAAATTTTCGCTCTATTTAGCGCGCCGCATGCGGGTGGCAGAAGTTGGGGGAGGAGGGGAGGCAGTGCCCGACTGTGGCTCGAGCTCTTTCCGTTCCCCCTCTCTTTTACCCTTTGCCAAAGTGTGTTTTGTATTTTCATAACACCCTAACTTGATAATTTTTTACACCCGATGCACTTATGTAGTGTATTGTGTTGCTTTGCTGTTAAAGTCACAATTGGAATTCGTGCAAGTGTAGCCTAATGTGCAACAGAATAGGCACTAGAAACCATTTTCACCACAGGGTCAATTTCAAGAACATTTCTCGGTGTGTTGGCATATGCATACTAGGCTAAGTATTGGGGGTCATTTTCAGCAGACTACTGATTTAGGGTCAGTTCTTCCACACCCCATCTCTAGTATGAGTTAAACAGCAACAGGTCCCGGGGCAGTGGTTAAGGACATGGCCTAACCACAGGTGTGTCGTTCAAAATGCTTAGATCTAGGAACGTTTCCAGCTAGTGTTCCATGGATCACCGCTTTGCAATGTGATATTTTGTGTGTGTGTGTGTGTGCATGCCTCTGTCTCTTTTCGTGTCCATAGCCTACTCTGCATGTGTCCACACAGATGCGTAAAACGCTGGACCAACGATCTCCATATTATTTCCATCCATTCCACGCGCGCCATCTTCTGGACTAATCAACCTGTCTGTCATTGCATCTGGAGAGAGATCTGCTTAATAACCCATTAATAGCCTAATAATCAGAGACTTGTGAACTGGAGTAACATTAACTGACAGCAAGTGCTCATTACAAAATGTAAGGGTTTACGTCTTGATTTTAATTAATTAACATATTTTATTCCGTTGGTTAAGGCTGATTTTCGACAATTACGCATAATTGCATAATTAATCAACAAGCCGATCTCGGGATTGTTTTCCTTGAGAGTAAATGTGGTTTATCTTCTGACATCACATCACGTGGTGATTTACATGATGCGATTATTCATATAGCCTTCTATGCATATTATGTTGGGGAAGCAGGGTTGTAGAATGTCTCCGATGCAAGTCTCATGTTCATTATATGCACTGTGAATATCTGGCATATGCTACTAGGCCTAAGTTTTACATATATATTTGGTGGTCAACACAGGTTCCAGGTCTATCAGGTCAGGCACCATTGTAACCAACCAACATCTCTCTCGCTCTCTCGTTCTCTCTCTGCGTTGACTGACCTAACCATAACCCTTACCTAATCCTGGAGCGGCAGGTAGCCTAGCCTAGCGGTTAGAGCGTTGGACTAGTAACCGGAAGGTTGCTAGATCGAATTCCCGAGCTGACAAGGTAAAAATCTGTTGTTCTGCACCTGAACAAAGCAATTAACCTAGGCCATCATTGTAAATAAAAATGTGTTCTTAACTGACTTGMYTAGTTAAATAAAAACTAAAAAAAACGTACTCTTAGTTTATCCCTATTAAATGTCACCTTCAATGGTGGGTATGGACGTCCCAAGGATACTGTATATCAAAGACCCTGGGTTTACACAGGCAGCCTATTTCTGATATCTGTTCTACTAATCTGTCTTTTGACCAATCACATCAGATATCTTTCAGAGCTGATCTGATTGGTCAAAAGACAGATTAGTAGAACAGACATCAGAAATAGGCTGCCTGTGTAAACGCAGTCATAGTGACACGTTGTTAAAGCCTGTGTTCAGACAGAATCTGACAGAATATGCAACACGAATATGAGCCAGTGAGGTTATCCACGCGCATGAGGTTCCAGTGTCGTGGCCCCACTGCCGGTGTCTTGTCTTCATTCTTTCGCTGTTAAGTAATTGGATGCTGCTCTGCCTGGGAAGGCTAGCAGGAGGAGAGAAAGAGAGAGAGAGAGATACGGATGGGGCTTGGGGCTTTTAAAGGCGCATGTAAGCAACGTTAATTAGCGGTTATTAACAGCCCCGCATAATGAAAGCGCGAGGGAGTCAATTTAATGACTTTGTTAGCGAGAGGTTCAGAATGACAGGCGATGATCGGAACAACAAAGTCGTCGGCACATGCAGTCATCATCGGTAATTTCCAACCATAATGTGGTCTGATAAAAAACAAAGGGCTCTAATTTCACTCAACTGACTGGATAATTAGTCCCTTATGTAAGGAAAATAATTAATGACTTAAATATTTCAACCCCAAGATTAGGCTTCATTCTCCTCAATGATTAAGTAAAAATAAACTCAGGGCCCATCACTCTGCTTAAGAAAAGCCTGTTAGCAGAAGTGCCCATGCATGCTGGCCTTTATGTTACAAATGTGTTTTGGCCCATGCATATACAACGTTAAGCTCATGAAATATGTTGCAACCAACCATTTTCCAATATCACAGAATATGATGACAATTAAAAATACTCTTTGTGGTCATCAAGCGTATCTACAGCGATATGTGTGGTCGCCTATTTATGGGGTACTGTTTTGAGAAGCCCAAGGAGCACATGTAGACCTCGTTGTGTGCATGGTTTCGTTCTATGTTCTACAGGGCGTTCTAAGCCTACATTCTACAGATGACCAGGAAAGATGTCTGTGGGGTCTACCCAGGGCCCTTCGCGATTCCAGGGAATTATAAATGAACACGAGATAGGTCAGGCACGTTCACTGCAGCAATCTGACGGCCCCATTTTCTCCGCTCAGCTTTGATCGCAGGGATCAAGGCACTCGAGCCACTTGCTGTTATAAGTCCATCGACGGTGTTTGCTGATACGGTTGTGTCTCCACTACTAGGCAAGCTCGAAACGGGTGGCGCGAAGGTGACAGAACTCATGAACTTGTGTGCATTTGCCCTTTTATTGATTGCAGCCGTTCAGTTAATAGAGTTCCAATTTTTTTTGCAGAAGTATCACCTCTCCCCCTTTATGAGATAATCAAAGTAATGTATGCAAATTAATTATCTTGTGAGCTTATCAAAATGTACCTGTCCCACTCAAGTCTGAAGAAGTCCATTTATTCAGTTAGCAGCAATAATGTGGTGGATGGCATGATGCAAATGATGGTTGATTAGGAAAAATTAAGGACCTCACTGGTATCTGACCTTGTCTCAGTTTTATGTAAATTATAGAAACAATCGGTGTGATAGGATAAACTGCATTATAATGTGATAAAAMTGCATTTATAAGTAAATGGCTAATCAGTTGATAGGCTATTTTGGAGATGTGTTAATAGGCCTAGACCCTTGGAGATTTATCCCAGTATTCAGCTGCTTTGATTCAAGTTAAACGGTCTCTCAGAGTTGGCACTGCAGATGCCAAAAGATAAAACATTTGAGGTTCTTTTGGATCTGGATTGAGCAGAGTGTGTGGTGTAAACAAGGTGGTCAGACTCGGTAATAATGGGCCATTTCCACTGCTGCGATTTCCACTGATACTTGACCTAAAGCCTCAGACTTTTGTGCGCTTTCCATGGATGAGGCCAGGGCCAAACAAAACCTCTACTTTAACTCATTGAGACCAGATTGAAGATGTTTGGAGGGCTTTGGAGGTGGGACAGATTTGTAGCTGGAGCTGCATGGGCACAAGGGCCCCGGGTATTTTGATGTGTTCCTGTGCGGTCATGSGTTCAAGGCCCTCAGAACCTGATTGAATTGGGTGATTTTAGCACCTTGTGGCCGAGGTTGGTAGCATATCAGGCAGATGAGTGAACTTGATGTTGAAGAGACTTGATTTCCAACCGTACGAGGCCTAGTAGCAGCATGAGTCAAATCATCGCCTATAGTTCTAGGATGTCTTTGAAGCTGCCATTATGATAAACGAGATAAAGTTGGAAACATTTAAGTGGATCACTCTTACATGTCTGTATTTACTTCAGTAACCTCAGGCATCTTATTACCCTCCAGAGGGAAACTGGGTAGCAGACACTCTGCGGTTGGTACAAAATGGCCGCCACAGTGAGCCTTGTGAGCCTTGTGAGCTGGTAATGAAGCATGTAGAGCCGCAATGTCCTCCTGAGGGGCATTCAGTGTTGCTGGATTTGGATCCTGATCACGGCAGCTACCCAGTGGCTTGTCAGACACTTCATCTCAGATGGAATTAGCTCCCCGGGCCGCCACAAAATGGCCGGAGTGGGTGGGACACGTAAAGACACAGTCTGGGCTGTGTGTGTGTGGAGGGTGGTCAGACACTGTGCCCAGCGATGTGGCATGATGCCAGTCATTCTATTACTCTTCTCCTCTCTTTCTCTCTTCACCCGTTCCCCATCTTCCTTTTCAGCATTCGACAGTTATCATATTGTTACATTTTGATGGAAAATAGAGTGGTCAGGGGTGCATGGCTGTCAGAGGGAAGTGTGTGTTTGTGTGTGTGCAAAACTTTTTGTGTTTGTGTGTGTGTGTGTGTGTGTGAGAGAGAGTGCAGTGCATTGTATTGGTATCGTTTGTGTCAGAGGTTTTGAGTGGCATGAAGTGGGATGAAGACTTGAGGAGAGTCTGTCATTTTCTGTGGGTTTGGGTGTGCTTGTGTGTTGTGTGTGAGTATATCTGTGTGTGTATCAAAGTGTGTGTGTGTGTGTGTGTGTGTGTGTGTGTCTGTAGCATCATCATTAGGTCGTAGGCAGCCCCAGTGTGTGGGGTGGTGGTTCGGTCGGCTCTGCAGCCCCTCTGAACCATTTAGTGGGAGAACAGCTCTTGGATCCCGGCCTGCAGGTCTGGTGGTGCCCAGTGGGAGGCAGCGTAGCCCTGCAATCTCTATTGGGATTTATTCCTCTCCCATCGCCTGGCCCCATACACACCCCGCGGTTAGGAAGTAAGAAATGCACACACAGATGCACGCACACACACACACTCTCTCTCACAACACACACACCACACCACACACACACACACACACACACACACACACACCACACACACACACACACAACACACACACACACACACACACACACACACACACACACACAGTCCCCCCCACAGTAAGGAAGTCATAACTGCACACTCTCTGTCCTGTGGGAGTCACCCAGGGGTCAAGAAAGGTGGGATTTAACAGACTCACTGATAGACAGAGTGAGAGATAGAGACAGGACTGAACATTCAATTCAAGTGTCCTCTGTTAATCCCTGTTCCGCTGTTCTACTTCTCTCTGTATGTCGTTTGTTGTGGCTTTCTTCCTCCCTAACTGTCCTTTAAAGTCTGATCATAGTTCATTCGTAGGAGACTTAGTGCCAAAACCATTATCAGGGAAATAATTTATCTCTTTACATCTCTATCTCCATCCCGCTCCATAACAGTTGATGATACCCTTTACCTTCTCTTTCAGTTCCTTTCCTCCATCTCATCTTCTACCTTCCTCTTCTCCAGTTCCTCTGCTTGACTCGTCAAGACTAAGGCGACACCAGGCTCCTTCCTCTACTGTTTTCATCACTCAGGAAGAGCTTTGACCTTTGACCTTTAACCTAGTGTGACCCCTGATTGACCTTTGCCCTCATGAGGGGACCATCAGCTGAAGCCTTCCAGACAGTCCTCTAAGCAGCGATGATTGCATTTCTGCTTAGCTTGGCGAGATGGATAAGTAATGTATTCATGAGTAATTCAACTTTCCTCTTTTCTCTTGCTCTCTCGTTCACACACACACACACACCACACACACACACACACACACCACACACCACACACACACACACACACACACACACACACACACACACACACACACACACAACACACACACAACAACAACAACACAACAACAACACATACACACTCCACAAATATCTTCTGATATTTAATTGGGTAAATCCACTGATTAACCAGCAGTACGAATTGTCCACAGAGCGCTAAAGTAATTATGTTTGTATGCTGTGTTTTTTTTGTATTACTTATCTTTTTTCTCTACCTCTTAAAGCACATCTTTATAACCAAGCAATTCCAAAGCAATTTTCTCTGTGGGTGGAGAGTGTAATTTTCTATTCTGTGACACTGTGATGTGTTAGAAACTGGGAGCGGGTGCTAAAAGGCATGTGTAGAGAGTGTGTATATGTGTTTGTGTGTGTGTCAGAGAGGGCACCGTTTAATGTCTCCCGAATATTGCTCTTGTGTTAGAACTATCGTCGTGGAAACCTGAGGGCATGAACCAGGAGAGCGTAACGCATGGCAACAGTCTTTATCTTTATATTAAAACATTTGCATAGCATTAGTGGTGTAGAATGCAGGAGAGACTCAACTCAGAGAGGTTGAGAGAGAGAAGTGGAGAGGAGAAAAGGAGGGATAGGAGATATTCAGTCTTTGGTATAGCCTATGGCAAGGCCTTCTCTCAAGACGATTGTTTTGTTGTGTTCAAGTTTTGTATTTTTTAGGCCATATAACAGACAAGTGACAGACAACAAGAAATATTTGTCATTAAATATTTGTCTATGTTTCAACCGTGTCAAAATGCAGACTGGTCCAGATAATCTGACGCACTGTGTGAAGGCCTCGTGCTGGGTGGGTGGATTGGGTTTGTATCAGGTGAGCTAAAATATGGATGCCTTTTCCCATCAAGACATTGAATCCAGCAGGCCTCTAATAACAAACCATTTACTACCCACTCACTCATGCATAGATACAACCATCTGGATGGAATAGGCTACTTTCCTCCATTCTTCACTCCTTCAGCCCCTCTTAAAACACACAGGCCTACCTGGAGAGGTGACAAATACTCTAGAATTCTATCATCAAACTCGGAGGCGAAATTAAAATCACTTTTTTTCCATCCAAGGAGGAGATCAATTTCCGCAGACTGGGTCGCGATATTTTCCGCAATTGGGCTTTCTCGTATGAGACGCGGCACCCTAACTGCTTCGCAGCGGGGCGCCCGCGGCAACTGCACGCCTCGCTGGAGAACAGTTACTTCTGCCGCACAGAGTTTATTTGCGCCTCGCTATGAGAATTGCCATCATTTACCCTAGTCCGACATCTCCCAAAAAGAAAAGAAATAGACAGGAGAGTGGATTGGGAGTAAGAATGAGAAAGGGAAAATGATTCTTTTTGATACTGCTGGGAGATTAGGTGCGCCCAGTTTGGTCCTCTCCTTTCGAAAAAATTAACTGAATACATTTAGAATAATGTAGATATTTTTCGTATTTTGTTATGTATATTGTATGTTGTTCAAATGACAATTCGATTGCATTTTTACATGTAATATCCAATGTACTCTGAATAAACAAATAGGCCTAGACTAGGCCTACCCACTGGGCACAGACGTCATTTCAATGTCTAGTTTTGATTTACATTTGGTTGAGTTGTTAACTAAAGTGAATTCAACGTGAAATCAACACAACATGTCACCATGTCATTGGATTTACTGTAGGTTCAAAAGGTTAAAAAAAGTACAAGTTCCCGATGTTGATGACTTTTTGCAAATCCAATCCGTTTTCTACGTTGATTCAACGTCATCACATTTCATTTAGTTTAAATGACATGGAAACAACGTTGATTCATCCAGTTTTTGCCCAGTGTGTATAGGCTATCAAGCAGATCAAAAATAATAAATCATTTCCAAATCTCTATCCCACAGATTGCTTGTCCATTTCGATTTGATCCACAATTATATAGGCCTATATGCCTGATTATTAGGCTATACCAAGTTCAATGATTCATAGGCCTATACCCAGGCTGATATACCACATGCTCAACAGGCCAGACGATATTGCCACTATTGTCCTTTCCAACCTCGCCAGCTAGTAAAGTAGGCCTACCGGGGTCATCATCTCGTTGGTTTCAGTGCGCATCTCCATAGATATGGATTCTATTTCTATGTTCATCACCATCCGCGAGGTGCATCCATAACCGTCAATGTGGTTGGAACACAGGAAGCCGTGAAACGTCTCATGTCCATTGGACCCATGTTGTATCTTAAAGGTGGCTTGGGGTTGGTTCTATTTGCATTGGCTATGACTTTGGTCCTTGTTTGCGCACTTTTAAGCAACCCGGCCTCAGTCTCTCCACCCCTTTCTCTGTTTTTTTCTTTGGACATCTAACCCCTTCTCTCAGAGAGAACCCCCCATATACGTCACGGACCGAGTCTGGTCCTGATTGATGCCATATTGTGAAAGAGCATAAATCCATCCCTCCTTTCTTCTTCACTCTATCACGGGACGTTGGGGTTGTGTGGCCGATAGGTTAGGGAGCTAACCTAGTTAAGTTTGGAGATAAATAGTTAAGTTTTAACAAGGGTTTTGGACATTGAAAACGTATTTGCTTCAGTTGGACAGTTTCCTAAGTAAGCACAATGGCTGGGCTCAAGGTAAGGAGGCATAACTTCAGTAAATATGACCTCCATTTATGATTAAGCAATGTTCAGGTTATATATTATTGCGGAGATTGACTGTTATTTTTCATGAATTGTTTTCTTCATTTTATATATATATATATATATAATTTTACATATAGTAAAGAAAATAATTGTTATTCCAATGTCATTTGAACGTTTTACTTTATGGGTGATGGAGCTATCAATCGCACCAACAAATGTCAGAAATCTTACAATATGTAMGACTTAACTGTGTGTAGGCTATACATCTATAGGCTACTTTCGCTGTCAAGCGGTGCGTTGAAGGGGCGTTTCCTTCTACCCAATCATTGGGCTCGATTCAGCAGATGCTCAGATGTTGTGCCCAAGTCGCTTGTGGAACGCAGAGTTCTGTAGTCTAAACACATTGGTAGTGTGTGTCTTTTATCAGTTAACGTCAGTTGACATTTATATAATCTATTATATTACCACTGTATTGTTTACTGAGACTTTAGACATTCTTCTCCCAACAAAGTAAAGTAGCATACTCCGCAAGAAATGTAGACTCACGTGTGCGCGCGCATTATTGGAAACAGACCCGTGCGCTTTTGCAGACCCCGCGATGACTCAGCACCATTTTTGGGTTTGAACGCGAACCACTTTCCCAGTGTAGCAGAGAAAGAGAGTAAGAGGGCTCGTCCTGTGGAGTTGCATGCCTATCAGAGTAGTCATGTATGTTTGCATTGTGTGACAAGTATGCAAACAGATGACACAAGTAGCACGACTCAACATTGACGCCAATCAAAGTTCTTATCAATGTTAAACCAAAAGCAAAAACACAGGTATACTGTCACAATATCACCCAATATGTCTGTTTTAAAGACTAGGCCTATCACTGTCCAGCCAACTGTCTGTCCCATAACATGTTGCTCTCTTCCAGTACCTGAGTGGATTTGGTAATGAGTTCTCATCTGAAGACCCTTGCTGTCCAGGAGCCTTACCTGAAGGTCAGGTAACATTCCATAGATGGTTAGTTGCTTAGCAACAAAACCGACTCGTGCACAACTATGGGGCAAAACAGATGGGGTTGGCTTAGATTGTTGACAACATGTAAACTATATTTAGACTCCAATGTTTATTGAAAATATACACACATTTGTCTCTCAAATATATACATTGTTACAGTTGTTGGTAAGCTTGAGATTTTTTTGCCATATTACCACATGACATCAGTCAAAACACCTCAATAACAAGATACAATGAGCTGAAATGAGCCACTTACGATTCAACATATGGTAGTTTCTTGACATTGTTGCTAGCTATCTGGCCATCCAGAATCACAACAACACACAGACTTCTGTCCCTTTGAAGTGTGGGCATTGTTTTTATGGTGTCAGCTAACCAGTCTATACCCCTCACCTGTTATCCAGCAACACCCACTTTACCACCGGCATAAGGCAGTTTCTCTGAACCCCCGCAAGGTCGGAGTTACCCCGCCCCCCCAAGATTAAGAACAAATCCAATGCGTCAGCCAGACAGGCACTTACAAAGTAGGTCTATACAGGGGCGCAACTTGGGGTTTAGAAGTGTGGGGGACATAACCTGGCGCTGGTCTGTATTTTTTTKGGGGGGGGCATCTAAAGCTAATTTCCTGCATTTATACACAATTTAATATGACCCATGGCCCTTCTAGCTGTCTCTATTTAGAACAAAAAGTAAGCAACCATGTCCACAATCATCAAGCAAGGTAAGAGATCATTATTAAATACACTACCGTTTAAAAGTTTGGGGTCACTTAGAAATGTCCTTGTTTTTGTCAGAAAAGCCAATTTCTTGTCCATTAAAATAACATCAAATTGATCAGAAATACAGTGTAGACATTGTCAATGTTGTAAGTTACTATTGTAGCTGGAAACCGCTGATTTTTTATAGAATATCTACTTAGGCGTACAGAGGCCCATTATCAGCAACCATCACTCCTGTGTTCCAATGGCACGTTGTGTTAGCTAATCCAAGTTTATCATTTTAAAAGGCTAATTGATCATTAGAAAACCCTTTTGCAATTATGTTGGCACAGCTGAAAACTGTTGTACTGATTAAAGAAGCAATAAAACTGGCCTTTGGACTAGTTGAGTATCTGGAGCATCAGCATTTGTGGGTTCGATTACAGGCTCAAAATGTCCAGAAACAAAGAACATTCTTCTGAAACTCGTCAGTCTATTCTTGTTCTGAGAAATTAAGGCTATTCCATGCGAGAAATTGCCAAGAAACTGAAGATCTCGTACAACGCTGTGTGCTACACTCTTCACAGAACAGAGCAAACTGGCTCTAACCAAAATAGAAGGGGAGTGGGAGGCCCCAGTACACAACTGAGCAAGAGGTCAAGTACATTGGAGTGTCTAGTTTGAGAAACAGATGCCCCACAAGTCCTCAACTGGCAGCTTCATTAAATAGTACCAGCAAAACACCAGTCTCAGCGTCAACAGTGAAGAGGCGACTCCGGGATGCTGGCCTTCTAGGCAGAGTTGCATAGAAGAAGCCATATCTCAGACTGGCCAATAAAAAGAAAAGATTAAGATGGGCAAAGAACACAGACACTAGACAGAGGAACTCTGCCTAGAAGGCCAGTATCCCGGAGTCGCCTCTTCACTGTTGATCTTGAGACTGGTGTTTTTGGCACAATGATTAACACACAGGACGAGACCGTAATCATCTGCGCAATCCACAATGGCACGAAAGCCAAAAACACAGAGCACAGGTACTCACATGCACCAACGGACATAGTAACAATAATCGACAGCCCAATGGAAACCAAAGGGCACATACATACAAGTACTAATCAATGGGAATAGGAGACGGGTGTGAGTAATGAAAGTTCCGGAGGGATCCATGACAAGTATGGCAGACCCCCAGGGCCAGGACTGAGCTGCCCAGCAGCTAGGGATTGCCTAAATAGGTATCCTCCCTGATGGAGACATGTTTTCAAGACAGACTCCTTTGTCAAACCGTATTCCATATAAGGCATCCAGACTTTATGAAAGTTGCACAGTATACCCTTAATTTTGTAATAAATCAAATCTAGTGATACATAACTTGACATTTCTGCCATCCACTGTGGGAGGATAACCAACCTGCATTTCTTAGCCGCTATAAATGCTAGGTTACACAGATTCTTCTGAGAACAGTCTCCAGTATAAACATTTCCAAGCAAACAAAATTAGGGAGAAGGAAGAATCTGTAGACATGCTGAGATAAAAATAACATACTCTTTGCCAGAATTCAGACAGCATTCACAAGACCATAACATATGCAAATATGTCCCCTTTTGTGTTTTACACCTCCAGCAGAAGAATTGAGTTCCTCAGTGCATGATAATCAGTTTCACTGGCATATAGAACGTTCTATGGATGGTCTTAAACTGCAGTCATTTATGTCAGATTATATGAACATGACTGGACATTCTAAAAAATCTGTATCCTGTCATCATCGTCAATAGTGCCTCCCAGGTCTTCCTCACATTTTCATTTGACATGTTTTGTGTCATTGGGGAAAGCCTCTATCAACCCTTGATACTGTTTGGAAATCAACTTTAGATGTTTGTCAGACTGCCTTAAAGTAGTTTCAATCTCTGAAGCTTCTTACTTGTCCTGTGTTTGCTGCACAGAGAGAATAAAGTGTTGTGTCTGCTAAAGTTATCTGGCTGCCTGACCCTGATGCTCAGATGAGGCATGACAAATAATTACCTTGGTGTACATTTATACATTATATTATCCAAGAATAGAACCAATGGTTCAATAATTGAAATGACCATTATTCCCAGATCCCAGACTGTAGCTACTGAAGGTCTACCCATCAACTCAAGATGGAACTTTGTATCCATTCACTGATTGTTATTATATACTGCAAAAAAATACCTGAGTGCTGTAGACTGGTCTTCCCTGGCTGTCTGACCCTGCAGGGAAATCTGTTACCGACTGATCCTGCTAAGACATGATGAGCACAGTGTTGTGTATTGACTGTGCACCATGACAGTGAAGCCTGTAGAGCTGTTTATACCGTGTCAGTGTGAAAAGTAGGACATTAGCTAGGGAAACTGACAGATCAACAACGTTACATTGCTATACTGACTAATAAAAACTCGCATTGCGCAGAAAAAAGGTCAGAATATCAGTCTTCAATCGTTTGGCTACTGGTTTCATTGTTTGATTCAGGTCTAGTGTGATTGAAGCAAAAATAATAGCTAACGTTAGTGAGCTAGCTAGCTAGTTACAGTTAGCCAACTAATGGTACAATGGTACATCATCACATTTACTTCTGTTGAAACAGGACAAAACAAAGGCTACAAAACATTTCCATACACACAAGAGTTGTTAGATACTGCTACCTGACAGATAGCTAGAGGCTAGCTAGAGCTGAACTGGCTGTGCTAGCTACTAGCTAGCTAACTAAACTAGCAGCTAGAAGTTCATTCACTTCAGTGGAGAGGCGATGAAACATTAGCTAACGTAACATGTCAGTTACAATACTAGCTCAGTGCTGGGAATAAATACATTGTTTTTATATCAAACAGCAGTTAACTTGCCAGCTAGATCAGTCAACTAAAAGGTAGCCATTTTCTGCCCTGCTTGCTTTTACGTCTCAGAGAAAATGCGCAACAGACAGCAGCTGCCTCTGTTCATCTCTCCCGTGCTGGTCCTAYACACCAGCATTTCAGAAGCTTTCCCTTCACACAGCTAGCCTGTCCACATGCTCTGTGATGTCCATGCAGTTCTAAATCCAGCCGTCTAAAACCGGAAAATAGCATACCCAACCGCTCTGAGGCATCTGCATGGTCCTAAAGCACACCAGTGGCTCATGTTGTATCACAGTGCAATAATAAAACTGGGGGAGGGGGGTACAAAAACATAATTTTAGAATGTGGGGGGGTCATGTCCCCCCGTCCCCAGTGAAAGTTGCGCCCCAAGAAACAAATACTTAGCTTCCTGTGGAAGTAAAAAGGTTTATGAATAACTTTTTGGAGGGGTTACTGTCAAAATAATTTATTAAATAACAAAAATAGACATTGATGACAGGCGCATGGGCCCCTAGAGCTCATAAGCAGGGGGCTCCGGGGGTGTCCGGTACACCAGTGTACTTACTCCCCTCTAGGATGTTAAACCCAGCTCTGTTGTCTCAGCAGAACAACCCTCAGGTGTGTCCCTACGGTCTCTACGCTGAACAACTCTCCGGCTACACTTTCACCTACCCACAGCCAACCAATAAGAGGAGGTATATCATAGTGATTGACAGAAACTTCTCCTTCATCGCTCAGATTTAATAAATAATGGAGTAATACATAGGCCTACACAGAAGTCTCGTTTACACCTGGGGCTAATATGTGAGTTTCATGATCTGATCAATAAGATCTAATCACTATGGCTTCGTTTACACAGGCAGCCCAATTCTGATCTTTTGCTACTAATTGGTCTTTTGATACAGCCTATCTGATCAAGGTTTGTCATGTCTACACATTGTATTAAAATATGTCTCATCCATCCACTGTGTCAGCATGAGACCATATTAGCTGGTGCCTCCTTGTATGCAAATTATTTAACAGATATTCGGAATGTATTTATTTTAAGACAATTATTGATGCCATAAGTCAATGGTACTGCATGTCAATTTTAGAGGCCAGTATAATGAGGATTTAAATAGTTTTATCATCCAGATCTGTTTATACCTGATTGATATCCAGACACAATGCGTGCCTGGCTACCTCTGGAGGTGGTCAGGACAATCAGATCATAATGTGTCTTTTAGTCATCGACACCTGTCTAAAAATGTTGGCACAATCAGAACGTGGACAAAGGGCGCATGCTAACACTAGGTATAGGGCAGTAGGTAGCCTAGCAGTTAAGAGCGTTGGGCTAGTAACCAGGGTTGGGTAGTTTACTTTCTAAATGTAATCBGTTACAGTTACTAGTTACCTGTCCAAAATTGTAATCAGTAACGTAATTTTTGGATTACCCAAACTCAGTAACGTAATCTGATTACTTTCAGTTACTTTTTGATTACTTTCCTCTTAAGAGGCATTAGAATAAGACGAAAAAACTATCCAGCAAAGGCATTTGGTTTGTCATCATAGTAGTCTCTGAACAAATTTAAACTTGCGCCTTTTTAAAATTCTGAATTGAATGCCATTGGAAAAACAGAAAGATGTCATAATGTAATCCAATAATCTAATTACAAAATGTTTGCTAGTAACGTAACTGATTACATTTATAGTTTTTTTTGTACATGTAATCAGCTACTCCCCAACCCTGCCAGTAACCGAAAGGTCGCTAGTTTGAATCCCCGAGTCAACTAGGTGAAAAAAATATGTCCATGTGCCCTTGAGCAAGGCACTTAACCCTAATTGCCCCTGAAAATAGCTCTGTATAAGAGCTTCTGCTAAATGACTAAAATGTAAAAATGTAATAAACAGGACTTTATTCATACACTTAATCATGCACATACACAGACATTATCTCTCTCTTTCCTAATTCCATTTCCTTGGTTGGTTCTACCGTATCCTGCCGTTTGTCCGTCACAAGCTGTACACCGCAATGCATTGTGGGAGCCTAACAGAGAAGTGGGATGAAGTGGAACCTGACCCTAACTAGGTAGAGGTAGAGAGAGAGAGAAAGAGAGAGAGAAATTAGATGGACAGAGTTTGGAAAGTGAGACAATGGCGAGAATTAGAGTGCGAGATTAGGCGGAAGAAACAGAGAAATTTGGTTTAGATTTTTTATTTTTTTCACTGTTAGCTGCAATTGCTGCCATTCAGCATCACCAAATCCATTAAACCCTCTGGCTTTCCATGATAGCGATTAGCTGTTTCTGGTACAGCCTATCTTCTTTCCTGGGTCTCATTGGTTCTCCCATCTGTCAATCATAGGGTCTGCAAACCCTATGTGGAGCAGGAGACACTAAGTCCCACAACGGGATCGGCATCCACATGTTCACCTGCAACACCTCCATGGTTGACAGGTGTGTGTGTGTTTCCATTGTATGATACCATTATATACATATAGTACTACATACACAATTTGATCTCTCCCATCGTTGATCTTTACAACTCTATGCCCAATATCAAGTTTTTAATAATGTAGTCTCTGCTTTTCAGTTGTTTCAACAACTCAGACGGAGATTTTCTCATTGGTCAGTCAAATATGCCTTTGGTTTTTGAAGTATACATAAACACAATATAACATAAGCTGTCTTAAGTACTCTCCCACTTTCCTCCCTCTCGCAGTGGGAGATTCTGCAGGGGGAGATTCTGCAGGGGGAGATTCTGGTCACTACAGAGTTTGGGAAGATGATGGTGGAACCCAACAGGATCTGCGTCATCCAGGTGAGACGGCAACACCTTTCAACCTTTCAATCTCAGCTGTTCCTTTTACCTGTGTCAAGACTCACCTGATTGCTCTAACCTTTTTCTCTCTCTCATCACCTGACTCTCTTACCCGCCCTCCTCACCTGTCCATAACCTCACCTGCATGTTCCCTGTGTGTTGCAGAAAGGAATGCGTTTCAGTGTGGATGTGTTCGGGGAGACCAGAGGCTAGGTGTTGGAGGTGCACCGACCTGGGACCCATAGGTGTGTGTGACACCCGTTCATCCCTCCACGTGTCAACGCCTTGTCAACTCTCTGACTCCGGTGGCGTGGTATGAGGACTGCGAGGTAGCCACAGGCTACACTGTCATCAACAAGTACCAGGGCAAGCTCTTCTCCAGCCAACAGGTGTGTGTGAGGACGTGTTTGCTTGTTTCTGCTATGTGCGTGAGTACAAACGTGTGTGTCTTTGGGTGCATATGCGCATGTTCTTGCACAAACATGACAATATACAGCATTATAATTCATGATAGTAGCTTGTAATAATGTATACATGGGACACCACTATTTTAGCGTTTAGCTAGCCATCCCAACACTGAGGCATAAATTCAATCAGATCAAGCGTTAACGGGCGATAGCCGACACCCGCATAGCTGACGTTTTGGCGGTGACGGAGGTGGAACTGCGTTAGAGCTGTCAAATCGGTGAGCAGCTGCTCTTGTGATCATTACCATGAAGCCACGCCCACCCCACTCGCGTTAGAAGTTCAGAACAAGAAAGTGTAGGCTATATAGAAATAATGAGGATTTATATCAGTCATGTGTAGATTACATCTCACATTCCAGTGTTACAACTTGTAAACAAGGCTGCATGGGATTTCTCTTAATGCGACAGCCAATGGCAACGTCTGCTTTAGGCATAATACCTGGAGCTGCTTGTGGATTTGACAGCTCTAACACAGTTTCACCATTGACACCATGCAAACATCAGCTATGCGGATGTTGGCTAAAGTGGGTCTGATTGAATCGGGCCCTGAGAAAAGTTGTACAAACTATTAAAGTGAGGCCTATTAGCTGCGAGTTAATACAGAACAGCTATTGGGTTCTATTAGCAGTTAGCTGCCGAGTTAAATACAGAACAGCTATGGGTTCTATTAGCAGTTAGCTGCGAGTTAATACAGAACAGCTATTGGGTTCTATTAGCAGTTAGCTGCGAGTTAATACAGAACAGCTATTGGGTTCTATTAGCAGTTAGCTGCGGAGTAATACAGAACAGCTATTGGGTTCTATTAGCAGTTAGCTGCGAGTTAATACAGAACAGCTATTGGGTTCTATTAGTAGTTAGCTGCGAGATAATACAGAACAGCTATTGGGTTCTATTAGTAGTTAGCTGCACATTAACATTGAACTGCCATCCCCAATGATTTAACGTGAAACGCCTGACTGTTCTTCTCAGTAGCAGGCTCCAGTCTCGTCTCCCTTACCAGCCTTAATCACTAATAATTAGTTAGCTCGTCCAGGAGTTCCCGCCAGATACCTGCCTGTCCTTTCAGAAGGGGAGAAAACCTTGCTTGAGTTAAGCACTAATTTCAGCATATTTCACTGGGGAATGATTTCCCGCCCTGCTCTGAACGCATCCTGTCGAGCAGGTAATTGGATCGACTCATTTTGTCTGACAGTAGGGGATTTTAAGGAGACAGGGCGAAAGGATGTGTGTGTGTATGTGTGTGTGAGGGAGGTAACTGTAGAAACACCTGTGTTAGAGGGAATATTTGCATGGTATATACACCGGACCCTTCTTTCTTTCGTTAACCTCTTTCTACCTCTCTCCATCCAACCCTCTCTTTCTCTCCGTCTCCCTCTCTGGGTTCGGACCAGGTGTTGGGGCTTGTTCTTTCCCCCCACCTAACCTGAGACTGCAGGGAGTGTGTGTGTGTCACACACAGATTGGGAGTGGAGTGGGTGGGGCAGGTTCCATCTCTGCTGCGTCTCATCCTGCTGTTTGGTCCTCCTGCAGAGAGATGAAATTGCTCAAATTAACTTATTATTTGCTTGACTGGGCCAATATGTTTTTGTTTTGTGTGTATCTGTGTGTGTGTGTGTGTTTTCTTGTGCTACGTTTTTAATCGAGTCTGCCAGAGTTATCACGAACTGTAATGCCCAAGAGATTACCTGCCTTGGGGTTCTCAGACCCCTGGGTGCATGGTGACTGTGTGGTGTGTGTGTGTGTGTGTGTGTGTGTGTGTGTGTGTGTGTGTGTGTGTGTGTGTGTGTGTGTGTGTGTGTGTGTGTGTGTGTGTGTGTGTGTGTGTGTGTGTGTGTGTGTGTGTGTGTGTGTGTGTGTGTGTGTGTGTGTGTGTGTGTGTGTGTGTGTGTGTGTGTGTGTGTGTGTGTGTGTGTGTTGTTTGTGTGTACTCCTGTCAAGTGTGGCTAGTGTGTGTTTTATGGTGTATGTCTGTGGGAGTAGGAGGAATATATGTGTGTGAGAATGTGTGTGTGCTTGCGCTTGCACACATATGACAAGGTACATGGGTCAGCCCTGAAGACAGCTTGAGCTGTAATGAATTATATTGATTTTAGAGGTACCATTGAATGTCTCTTTCACAGTGACATTATCAGAACAGCACTGCTATATAAAATTGCTCTGGTTTTAACAATCAAGATGAAGAAATATCTTTACACCGTCTCCCTCTCCCCCCTCTCTCCGAGCCGCGGGCGCTGAAAGTTTGGGAAAGTTTGATTGTGAAGCCAATTACGGCATAATACCTGCTGGAGCTGAGGATCACAAAGAACGGGGTAAATAAAAAAAAGAGCAGAGAATGAAAAGAGGTACATTGTGTTTTAAATCAGCCCTTATCCTCCCCCTGAGTTCTTTTTTTCTTTTTTTCATGCAGCTTTTACGGCTGTTTTTTCAATTCTGAATATCAAGGGCCCTCTTGCCTAAAATGAACATTGGCTTGAGGTAAGGCTATATCTCAAGTTCAAAGGTGCGGTAGACCAAGCGGTGCTGCCGCGGTCCCTGCTATACATTTGTTTATTATTCTGTTTCTTCTTGTGTGTTTGTAGGATTTCTCTCCCTTTAACGTGGTGGCGTGGCAACTATACACCGAACAAATACAACCTGGAGAACTTCATGGTAATCAATTGTGTGGCCTTTGATCATGCGGTGAGAACCTCACACACAGGCAGAAAGTCAGAGGTCCCTCCCCTCTGACCTTCTCCTCCAATGGGTTTTGAGAAGGTGATGAGGAGAGGATGCCAGGAGTATGGAATTGAGATCTTCCCACAAACGCATGCACATGCATACGCACACACACTTATCCTTCCTCTCCTCCATCTCTGCACCAGGATCCTTCCATCTTCACGGTGTTGACGGCCAAGTCCACTCGTCCAGGAGTTACCATCGCTGACTTTGTCATCTTCCCCCCGCGCTGGGGAGTGGCTGACCACACCTTCAGACCCCCCTACTACCACAGTATAATAAACACACTTACCCTCAGAAAAAATWACTCAAATAGCTACTTATTATGCTTGTCTTTAGTTCTGTTACTGACACTTTTGTCTGTTCTAGCATGCCCACCTTTCCCCTGTCACTGGTCTCTTTGTGTGTTTTGTAGTAGTGTTTGTGTTATGTCAGAGCACCCCCTGTCTGTGTTCCAGGGAACTGTATGAGTGAGTTCATGGGGCTGATTAAGAGCCACTGAGGCCAAGGAGGGCTTCCAGCATGATGACCCCTCACGGTCCTGACGGAGACTGCTTCGAGAAGAACAGCATCACTCCCCTCAAACCAGAGAGGGTGGCCGGGGGTCCATGGTAACACACACGATGTGATCACAATTCTCGAACAGCTGTACATAGTGGGACATCAAGTAACATCCCTCTTCTTCTCAGACCTTCATGTTTGAGTAGTCGTTCAGCATGGCGGTAACTAAGTGGGGCCTAGAGACGTGTCAGAGGCTGGACAAGAGCTACTGACAGCCACTCCGCAAACACTTTAACCCCAACTGGAGGCCCAGCAAACAGTAGAGCAGAGGCAGAACAGTCATTACTTCCCCTAGATCACCAGAAAATCATCTAGGATTTAATGTAACACGACTACACTGTGGCTCAATACATTTTATACAATGGCATTGTTGAATACTCATTTTTGATTGGCTTGAAGGGCATTCTAGAGCTTGCATTATTTCCCTATAAAGCACAGTAGCAGTGTAAATCAGCATGGTAGAATTCAATGGTTCTAGTTCATTCTTACATGTTCTATGTATGAGCTGCTGTTGAAAGCAGAAGTCGAATTGAATTGCCATTGTTGAATTAGATTTTCATAATAGCGAGCTAGGACTGATGGTTTGGTTAGCTAAACCAGCAAGTCTGTTTGGTTACCAAGGCAACTAATGTAGCTATCTAGTAAACTTGCTACCTACTTCAGTGGATGTTCCAACTGGAAAATAATGCAACTACGTGGAAGGTAAGTGTCACTCCGCTATTGCGCCGTGGAACACACCAACGTCGTTCATTCCTTTTCCTTAGAACGAATAGCCTCTTGTTGATTATCCCTTAGATATCACTCACAGCGTAATATTGAGTGCTTGGTTAATTTGTTCTATGCTCGTTTCTTTGACCAGTTCATTGATAAAAAATTGTACTGGACAGAAATGAATGAATAAATACCGTGGAGGTCTTATTAGCGTGTTTTCATTACTTTGCTGCTCATGTCATTCTTAGCACTTTGATGTTTGTAATGACAGGCAGACACTCATTTTGTTTTCAACGATAACGGAAGTTTTATTCAGTTACCAATAATAGATACACACTGACATTATCTCTACAACACTTTACATTGGAGGTCCGTGATGAGCAAACTCAGTAGGCGAGCTTGAACTTGCGATCGTAGGTCCCAGCTTTGATCTGCTCCTCCTTCTTGTCCTGGAGGCAGAGGGGGGTTAGTGAGGTCCCCATGGCAACAGAGAGATGGCATCATCACCTAAGCAACCTACTCATCCTCCACTGCTTAGAATATGAATGAATGTCTCATGAATAAATACAGGGTCGTTTTTCTTCCTCTCAGTGGAAAAATGGCAGAGGAATTACAGCACAGTGTGACAATGGCACACTCAGTACCAAGGTCTCTGTGACATCTCTCTGATTCAGGCACAGATTCAGGGAGAGGATCTCAATAACAATGGAGGAAGAAGGGGTGCCATGTAGACTAAAATGTCACAGACACTACAGAGAATGGTTGCAGAGTATAAGTTGAACTTAGACATGAGTAGCACATATTCTTCCTCCTGACTATAGTTAGGTAGGCCTACTACATTCAAACAGGGCCATCAGACTGTGCCCACTAGTCATCTATTTAACAGACACAAATATAGCCTAATACGGTAGTGATGTATGAGACCTCCCGATCACTCTGTTCATTCATCTTAGCTCATCGACATGGTGAAGTGATCATTCTTGCATTATGGGGAGCGAATCTGCTTTGAAGCTTTATCTGACARTAATATTTTTAAGGTTTCTCCCAAACTTTTTTGTAAGAAATTAAAGATAGATCTACATGTTTGATCAATTTTCAGCACACTACATAAGTTGCAAATCAACCCCTAACCCAAGGCAAAGTACTATTTCAGTATGATCAATATGGCAATAACTTCACCAAGCCCTCTGATGGGAGGAATGCCCACCATATTGCTCAAATCTATTCAATCCCTTCATATCTAAATAAAGTGCCTTAGTATAGAGGCTAGGGTGGATTTCGATTAGACCCCTAATGTCAGGAAATGAGCAGGATAAGGGGTTGTGTCATCTCATCCATACCCTGTCAGTCTTCAGTACGTAGTACAGGACGAAGAGGGGCACCACTCCGAAGAGCCCACCTAGCAGCGACGTCTTCTTGGTGGCTCTGAAGTGGTTGTAGGGGTTGGTGCGTGCGTACACCCAGCGTGTCAAGGCAGGGTCTTCCTGTAAACACAAAAGAAGCAGCATGCAAGTAAGCATTTCTCGGTAAGGTCTACAACAGTTGTATTCGGCACATGTGACAAATAAAAGTTGATGTCATTAATGATGGCCATTCTTTGAGAGTTGATGCCAGTCTTATTGCAGTCAACTACTACGCAGGGCAGAAACAGTTGAATGCACAAACAGTCATGTCGCCCCAGAATGCATGTTACTGAATGCAACCCAAATTTGTTTAAATAGCAAAATGACTATGAAATTCTAACATCAAGGTCACATCAACTAAAGTAGCTAACGCCAGGCATCATAAAACCAGCTTGCCTAACGTTAGCTCGCTTACTCTCAAAAACGTTCTGTGATGTTGCCTGTTGTTGGATTATAAATTAGCAAGATAGCTAGTTACGTAGATATACATAAGACAGCATTTGCTGAATAGCTCAAATGCCGAATGCAGGCACATTAACTTGTCGGGTCGGGTTTTCAGTCTGGCTAGCGAATGCTTGCTGGCTACCAAACGTTAGCATTACACTGGTGAACTGTGGGTCTGACATTAGCAAGCTAGCTAGCGTTAGCATGTTAGCTCACTCTGTACTTACAATAAGCTCTTTTCTGTGGGGGTTGTTTAGCTGCATCTGATATTGTCTCTTCAGCTGAGCCCTTAAACCAGCCCTCTCCTCCTCGGCACGTCTCTGGTTCAGCGAAAGGTTGAAATATTCAGCTGGGTCCAACGTTTTTGGCCGAGTGGCCAAGGGCGCTTCTCGGTAGTCCGCCATGTTTGTGAGAAGAGACAGGCAACGAGATTGCCGCAAAATCTCGCGTTATCTCTTCCAGCAATTATGTTTCCCATGGCAACACGAAGCGTTCAAAAATCGAATTAAATCAAATCAAACTATTTGTCACATGCGCCGAATACAACAAGTGTAGACTTTACCGTGAAATGCTTACGTACAAGCCCTTAACCAACAGTGCAGTTCAAGAAGAAGAAAAGATTGACCAAGTAGACTCAAATACAAAGTAATAATTAAAAGTAACACAATAAGAATAACAACAACGAGGCTATATACAGGGGTCACCGGTACCGATTCCACACCGGACTGTCAACTTTTGAGTGCCGAAAAATTTCCACAAAGACTTCCAAACATCAAAGTCCAATATATTTTACCTAGAGTGCGTTACAATATACATACAATATTTACCAGCAGCATAGCCCCCTGCATCCCATTGCTGGCTTGCTTCTGACGCCAAGCAGGGTTTGTCCTGGATGGGAGACCAGATGCTGCTGGAAGTGGTGTTGGAGGGCCGGTACGAAGCACCCTTTCCTCTGGTCTAAAAAAAATCCCAATGCCCCAGGGTAGTGATTGGGGAAATTTCCCTGTGTGTGGTGCTGTCTTTTGGATGGGGCATTCACCGGGTTTCCTGACTCTCTGTGGTCACTAAAGAACCCATGGCACTTATTGTAAGAATATGGGTGTTAACCCTGGTGTCCTGGCTAAATTCCCAATCTGGCCCTCATACCTTCATGGTCACCTAATCCCTATTTTACAATTGACTCATTCATCCCTGTAACTCTTCCCCAGGTTGTTGCTGTAAATGAGAATATGTTCTCAGTCAATTTACCTGGTAAAATAAGGGCAAAAAATGAATGTTCTAATACCATGACAATGCTTGAACCAAATCAGGAGACCACTTTTGAGATCTGGGGGAAAAAATCTAAGAAATTTCGATTTTTGAGTGTAGTTGTTAGTTGCCTTTTAATTCAAGTGTACAGGAACCTAGCACTGTTGATTTGGTTAGCAGTGTTTCTGTTGTACATGAGAAGGAGTTTGCAAAAGAAATGGCCACTGGATTGAAACATAACATAGGCTACTTTGTACCTAGTTAACATTTAATAGAGAATGTTTTTGGGAAAGCCTTTCCATCCACCAGAAGACGGTTAAGCCTATCATTAGCATCTATACTTTTCCTTTTCCTTAATTGTTTGACACCTAAACGCAGTGGTGGAAAAAGTACTCAATTGTCCCACTTGAGTAAAAGTAAAGATACCTTAATAGAAAATGACTCAACTAAAAGTGAAAGTCACCCAGTAAAATACTACTCGAGTAAAAGTCTAAAAGTATTTGGTTTTAAATGTACTTAAGTATCAAAAGTAAATGGAACTGCTAAAATGTACTTAAGTATCAAAAGTTAAAGTTAAAACCATTTCAAATTCCGTATATTAAGCAAACCAGACAGCACAATTTATTCTTATTTTTTTAATTGACAGATAGACATAATTTACAAACGAAGTATTTGTGTTTAGTGAGTCTGCCAGATCAGTGGCAGTAGGGATGACCAGGGATATTCTCTTGATAAGAGTGTGAAATTCACMATTTTCCTGTCAAAACATAATGAGTACTTTTGAGTGTCAGGGAAAACGTATTGTAATGAAACAGGCAGGGAGCAGGTCTCCTAGCCCGAGGTCCGGCGCGCTATCGACTGTGCCGCAAAAGCATGCTCGTGCGGCAGAGTCGATTTCCGCGCTTATAAACCCAGGGTCGTTACACTACTCCCTTCTTTCAAAGAGCGCGTCCTCGCGCTAGCTTGGGACTCTACGTTTTACAGGAACGCGCTCACCGGCCAAGCACACGCACTGTCGTGGATGCAAGGTCCGATCACTTCTGACACCAATGTAATGATCATAAAGATCATAAAGGAACAATTGTCCAGACAGAGAGTTGAGTTTACGAATTGACGGTTTATTAACCCAACTTTACACAGGCTACTGTTTGGCCGTAACCCACGCCAAATAAACGAAAGATACCCCACAAGCCAACCGTGACCTTCTCTTGTGAAGCCCAGACGTAAGAGAGAGAACAATGGCTAAACTTGGTCTTAACTTCCAATGCTCCATCCCCCTGCCACTCCGCCAAACACCAGGATGCCCGGCCTCAGAACATTCCAGGCATCCCCGTGATTGGCAGATAGCAGGTAAATTGGCATGTTGGACCCCGCGAACACTGGTAAGTACAACACAACCCACTAATAGCCTACCACATAACACACCGCTGTCTGTGCGGGTCGCTACAGTATGGAGTAAAAAGTACATTATTTTGGGGGGGAGTGTTGTGAAGTAAAAGTAAAAGTTGGCAAAAATATAAATAGTAAAGTACAGATACGCCAAAAAATGACTTAAGTAGTACTTTAAAGTATTTTTACTTAAGTACTTTTCACCACTGTCTAGACGTTTTACTTCATATGAGGCATGTCTTACCTTGCTTCAAAGTATCCTATAGCCAAAATCCCACCATAGAAACGTGGAGTCAATACTTTTAAAAATAAAGACATACTTATATGTGTTCTCCTGTTCTATTGGCTTTCTTTCAACTTTCTTTCATTGTCTAGCAACCAAAGGCATTAGCCTAGTCATATTAGTAACCCATGATGGTTATTGCATCTTTAAATCCCTCTTTCAAAATTTCGGGAAAGGATATTTCTGTCTGAAACCACTCGCAAGTGCATTTTAAAGCAGTGTTTCAAGCAATTGCTTTTTGGAACGTTCAAGCCTAGGCCTACTGTCATCTGCGCCTAAAATGTGAAGAAATTATAATAATAATTTATCAACATTTTAAGCTAAACATTCTGACCTGTTCAATCAGCCTTATTAATTGATATGGCATATACTTCCACTACACCACTTTGATAGGTATCAGTGAGGATTAAGAAGTGAGTATACCCAAAGCCCTCTGAAAAATTAGGGGCTATACTGTGTATACCCTCCACTACAACACTGGATGTCATGGCACACCCTTTATGTATCCAGTCATTGTATTGTTTCCCTAGTAGCATAACTGCGGGAAGTAGTTTGGTGGTGGGGGTGCTGCGATATAGATATAAAGTACCAGTCAAAAGTTAGGACCCACCTACTCATTCAAGGGTTATTCTTTATTTTTCTATATTGTAGAATAATAGTGAAGACTTCAAAATTACTAAATAACACATATGAAATCATCTAGTAACCAAAAAAGTGTTAACAAATCAAAATATATTTAACTTATTTGAGATTCTTCAAAGTAGCCACCCTTTGCCTCGATGACAGCTTTGCACACGCTTGGCATTCTCTCAACCAGCATCACCAGGAATGCTTTTCCAACAGTATTGAAGGAGTTCCCACATATGCTGAGCACTTGTTGGCTGCTTTTCCTTCACTCTGTGGTCCAACTCATCCCAACCATCTCAATTGACTTGCCTAGTTAAATAAAGGTTAAATTAAATTAGGATTGAGGTCGGGTGATTGTGGAGGCCAGGTCATCTGATGCAGCACTCCATCACTCTTCTTCTTGGTCAAATAGCCCTTACACAGCCTGGAGGTGTGTTGGGTCATTGTCCTGTTGAAAAACAAATGACAGTTCCACTAAGTGCAAACCAGATTGGATGGCATATCGCTGCAGAATGCTGTGGTAGCCATGCTGGTTAAGTGTGCCTTGAATTCTAAATAAATCACTGACAGTGTCACTAGCAAAGCACCCCCACACCATCACACCTCCTCTTCCATGTTTCACGGTGGGAACCACACATGCGGAGATCATCCATTCACCTATTCTGCATCTCAGAAAGACATGACGGTTGGAAACCAAAAATCTCCAATTTAGACGCATCAGAACAAAGGACAGATTTCCACCGGTCTAATGTCCATTGCTCATGTTTCTTGGCCCAAGCAAGTCTCTTCTTATTATTGGTGTCCTTTAGTAGTGGCTTCTTTGCAGCAATTCGACCATGAAGGCCTGATTCACGCAGTCTCCTCTGAACAGTTGACGTTGAGATGTGTGTGTGTTACTTGAACTCCATGAAGCATTTATTTGGACTGCAATTTCTGAGGCTGGTAACTCTAATTAACTTATCCTCTACAGCAGAGGTAACTCTGGGTCTTCCTTTCCTGTGGCGGTCCTCATGAGAGCCAGTTTCATAATAGCGCTTGATGGTTTTTGTGACTGCACTTGAAGAAACGTTAAAATTTCTTGAAATGTTCTGGATTGACTGACCTTCATGTTTTAAAGTAATGACGGATTGTCGTTTCTCTTATTTTAGCTGTCCTTGCCATAATACGGACTTGGTCTTTCACCAAATAGGGCTATCTTCTGTATACCACCCCTACCTTGTCACAACACAATTAATTGGCTCAAACACATTGAGGGAAGAAATTCAACAAATTAACTTTTAATAAGGCACCCCTGTTAATTGAAATGCATTCCAGGTGACTACCTCATGAAGCTGGTTGCGAGAATGCCAAGATTGTGCACAGCTGTCATCAAGGCAAAGGGTTGCTACTTTGAAGAATCTCAAATATAAAATATATTTGTTGAACACTTTTTTGGTTACTACATGATTCCATATGTGTTATTTCATAGTTTTGATGTCTTCACTATTATTCTACAATGTAGAACATAGTAAAAATAAAGAAAAACCTTTGAATGAGTAGGTGTGTACAAACTTTTGACAGGTTACTGTACATATACGCCCTGGAAAAAATTAAGAGACCACTGCAAAATTATCATTTTCTCTGGTTTTACTATTTATAGGTATGTGTTTGGGTAAAATTAACATTTTAGTTTTTTTTCAATAAACTACTGACAACATTTCTCTCAAATCCCAAATAAAAACATTGTCATTTAGAGCATTTATTTGCAGAAATTGACAACTGGTCAAAGCAACAAAAAATATGCAGTGTTGTCAGACCTCGAATAATGCAAAKAAAAWAAGTTCATATTCAGTTTTAAACAACACAATACTAATGTTTTAACTTATGAAGGGTTCAGAAATCAATATTTGGTGGAATAACCCTGATTTTCAGTCACAGCTTTCAGGCGTCTTGACATGCTCTCCACCAGTCTTTCACATTGACGTTGGGTGACTTCATGCCACTCCTGGTGCAAAATTGAAGCAGCTCGGCTTTGTTTGATGGCTTGTGACCATCCATCTTCCTCTTGATCACATTCCAGAGGTTTTCAATGGGGTTCAGGTCTGGAGATTGGGCTGGCCATGACAGGGTCTTGATCTGGTGGTCCTCCATTCACACTTTGATTGACCTGGCTGTGTGGCATGGAGCATTGTCTTGCTGGAAAAACCAATCCTCAGAGTTGGGGAACATTGTCCGAGCAGAAGGAAGCAAGTTTTCTTCCAGGAMAACCTTGTACGTGGCTTGATTCATGCATCCTTCACAAAGACAAATCTGCCCGATTCCAGCCTTGCTGAAGCACTCCCAGATCATCACCGATCCTCCACCAAATTTCACAGCGGGTGCGAGACACTGTGGCTTCTAGGCCTCTCCAGGTCTCGCACCCACTGCTATTCCACCAAATATTGATTTGTGAACTCTTCCTAAATTAAAACATTAGTAATGTGTTGTTTAAGAACTTATTTTCTTTGCATTATTCGAGGTCTGACAACACTGCATATTYTTKGTTATTTTGACCAGTTGTCATTTTCTGCAAATAAATGCTCCAAATGACAATATTTTTATTTGAAGTTTGGGAGAAATGTCAGTGGTTTATAGAATAAAACAAAAATGTTAATTTTACCCAAACACATACCTATAAATAGTCAAACCAGAGAAACTGATATAGTGCATTCGGAAAGTATTCAACCCCTTCACTTTTTCCACATTTTGTTACATTACAGCCTTATTCTAAAATGTATTTAAATGTTTTTTTCCTCATCCATCTACACACAATACCCCATAATGAGAGGAAAAACTGGTTTTAAAAAAATATGACAATTACATAAGTATTCAGACCCTTTACTCAGTACTTTGTTGAAGCACCTTTGACAGCGATTACAGCCTTGAGTCATATTGGGTATGACGCTACAAGTTTGGCACACCTGTATTTGGTGAATTTCTCCCATTCTTCTCTGAAGATCCTCTCAAGCTCTGTCAGGTTGAATGGGGAGCGTCACTGCACAGCTACTTTCAGGTCTCTCCAGAGATGTTAGATCGGGTTCAAGTCCGGGCTCTGGCTGGGCCACTCATGGACATTCAGAGACTTGTCCTGAAGCCACTTCTGCATTGTCTTGGCTGTGGGTTGAGGGTCATTGTCCTGTTGGAAGGTGAACCTTCGCCCCAGTCTGAGGTCCTGAGCACTTTGGATCTGGTTTTCATCAAGGATCTCTGTACCATGCTCCATTCATCTTTCCCTCGATCCTGACAAGTCTTCCAGTCCCTGCCGCTGAAAAAATCCTCACAGCATGATGCTGCCACCACCATTCTTCACCGTAGGGATTATATTGGCCAGGTGATGAGCAGTGCCTGGTTTCCTCCAGACGTGACACTTAGCATTCAGGCCAAAGAGTTCAATTTCGGTTACATCACACCAGAGAATCTTGTTTCTCATGGTCTGAGTCCTTTAGGTGCCTTTTGGCAAACTCCAAGTGGGCTGTCATGTCTTTTACTGAGGTGTGGCTTCCGTCTGGCCACTCTACCATAAATGCCTGATTGATGGAGTGATGCAGAGATGGTTGTCCTTCTGGAAGGTTTTCCCATCTCCACAGAGGAACTCTGGAGCTCTGTCAGAGTGATCATCGGGTTCTTAGTCACCTCCCTGACCAAGGCTCTTCTCCCCCCGATTGCTCAGTTTGGCCAGCTCTAGGAAGAGACTTGGTGGTTCCAAACCTCTTCCATTTAAGGTTGATGGAGTCCACTGTGTTCTTGGGAACCTTCAATGCTGCTGACATGTTTTGGTACACTTCTCCAGATCTGTGCCTCGACACAATCCTGTCTCGTAGCTCTACGGACAATTCCTTCGACCTCAAGGCTTGGTTTATGCTCTGACATGCACTGTCAACTGTGGGACTTTATATAGACAGGTGTGTGCCTTTCCATAGTGTGCTTCGGTGTGTATTTCTAGAAATTAAGTACAACAAAAACATTACCACACACCAGTAATAAATCAACATCATGATTGAGTTACAGGATTTATTAGAAACAAAATAATCCAATGATACAAAAGTCTTGAGTGCGGTCTCACATGAGGAAGTAAGTGACCATCTCTAAAGCAGATGCATTGTCACACGGTAACTAGTTAACAGCGGGTAAACACAAACGTCCTGGGGCCGGACGGCTCTTACATCATGCCCAGCTTATACTCCACCATGATGTGGGGCTCACCCATCATCTCACTCTGGGTTGGATCTGCAAGGAGATGGACACAAAATGGTGGTGAACTTGCACCATTTTCACATCAGAAAACAACACGGCCGTGAGTTCTCATCAGCTTCACTTCAACTGTGTTCCCTGTTGGCTTTAGTTCCTGATCATTTTTCTGCCCTCCTCCTTTGTAGAAAACCTATTGTTAGTGTCTTACCGTTGAGGATGTCCTCAAAACTGATGCTCTCATCGTTCCCTTTGAGAGTGTCCAGAGCCAGGTGTGAGCTCTGCAGGAACGGCAGGCGCTGGATCTGAGATGGGGAGGAAAGAGGGAAGGTATACATTGGAAAGTTATTTATTGCAATTGCTCAGACACTGTTCCTTGTTTTCAATGAAGATCAGAGAATCCAAGATGGCGTAGCAGTCGGACGTGTGTTTGTCTTGTCTTGTCCCGTGTAAATAGTCTTCGTATTTTTCGTATACATTTCGTATATATTTTAATTTCACTTTCCATCTAGGAACTGAATATACATTCCTACATTCCGCCTCACCCAATGTGGTACGGACCTGCTATTTTTTATACTTTAGAACCGTAACCCCAATCAGAAGCTAGCCAGATAACTAGCTACTAGCTAGTAGTCAGTTAGCCACTGCTGCGGTCTTCACCCTTAACTCGGACACAGCCAGCTTCAATACCGGGCCAATACCTGCCAGTCTGCAAGCGCGATATCAACCCAGAGCATATAGGACTGCTTTTCTCTACCACATCACCGGATTCCTGACGCAAGCTCTGGACAATTACACCGTATCATCACAGCTAGCTAGCTGCAACCGAGTGGCTACTACTGGCTAACACCTCTGGCCCGAAGCAAGCACCAGTTAGCCTTGAGCCAGCCTCGAGCTAGGCCCATCTGCCGGCTAGCCGAAGAGGTCTACCAGCGAATTCTTGGGCTACAATACCTCTTTTGCCAATTGGACTGGACCTTTTTTTTGCCGACACAGAGCCCTGCCAATCCATCACAAACTGGTCTAAATCAGCTACAAGCTAATTTAGCCATTTTTTTTTTTTTTTGGCCGCTGCTAGTAGCTTTTACCTTCTGCACAGACACCAGCCCTGTTATTAGCCTGATATTACTCACCAATTTACCAGCATCGGACTGTCTCTCGACAACAACGCCGGATTCCTGCCGTAATCCCTGAGCCACTACTTCTGATCCTCACAGCTAGCTTGCAGCTAGCGCAGCTAGCGCCACTGCCACGAAGCTAGCACCAGTTAGCAAACACAATTCTACAATTCACAACCTCTCTTTCGCCATCCGGCTTGGATTCTCTGTCGACACGACCACATCTGAGCAGACCCCCTCCGTCTGAGCAGACCACCCCCCGGGCTACTAACTTTAAACGCCGCGTGCTAGCTTAGTGGAGGCCTCCCTGCTCCATCTACGGCTGCCCCCTGGACACTATGATCACTTGGCTACATAGCTGATGCATGCTTGACTGTCCATTAATTCACGGTACTCCATTCTGTTTATTTGTGTTTATCTGTCGGCTCTGTGCTTTAACTCGGATCTGTGTGTAGTTAATCTGACCCTCTCTGCCTAGTCGTCGCCATTTTTACCTCTTGTTGCTGTGTTAGACTAGCACCCTGTTATTGCTGCTTTTATCTTACCTGTTGTTTTAGCTAGCTCTCCCAATCAAGACCTGCAATCACTTTATGCCTTATTGTATGTCTCTCTCAAATATCAATATGCCTTGCATACAGTTGTTCAGGCTAGTTATCATTATCATTGTTTTGGTTTGCAATGGACCCTGTAGTTCCACTCTCCGTACCTCTGATACCTCCTTTGTCCCACCCCCCACACATGCGGTGACCTCACCCATTGAGACCAGCATGTCCAGAGATACAACCTCTCTTATCATCACCCAGTGCCTGGGCTTGCCTCCGCTGTACCCGCGCCCCACCATACCCCTGTCTGCACATTATGCCCAGAATCTATTCTACCACGCCCATAAATCTGCTCCTTTTATTCTTTTTCCCCAACGCTCTAGGCGACCAGTTTTGATAGCCTTTAGCCGCACCCTCATCCTACTACTCCTCTGTTCCTCGGGTGATGTGGAGGTAAACCCAGGCCCTGCATGTCCCCAGTCACCCTCATTTGTTGACTTCTGTATCGAAAAAGCCTTGGCCTCATGCATGTCAACATCAGAAGCCTCCTCCCTAAGTTTGCCTTACTCACCGCTTTAGCACACTCTGCCAACCCTGATGTCCTTGCCGTGTCGAATCCTGGCTTAGGAAGGCCACCAAAAATTCTGAGATTTCCATACCCAACTATAACACTTTCCGTCAAGATAGAACTGCCAAAGGGGGAGGAGTTGCAATCTACTGCAGAGATAGGCTGCAAAGTTCTGTCATACTTTCCAGGTCTATGCCCAAACAGTTCGAACTTCTAATTTTAAAAATTAATCTCTCCAAAAATAAGTCTCTCACTGTTGCCGCCTGCTACCGACCCCCCTCAGCTCCCAGCTGTGCCCTGGACACCATCTGTGAATTGATCGCTCCCCATCTAGCTTCAGAGTTTGTTCTGTTAGGTGACCTAAACTGGGATATGCTTAACACCCCGGCAGTCCTACAATCCAAGCTTGATGCCCTCAATCTCACACAAATCATCAAGGAACCCACCAGGTACAACCCTAAATCCGTAAACATGGGCACCCTAATAGACATTATCCTGACCAACCTGCCCTCCAAATACACCTCTGCGTTCTTCAATCAAGATCTCAGCGATCACTGCCTCATTGCCTGTATCCGCCACGGGTCCGCGGTCAAACGACCACCCCTCATCACTGTCAACGCTCCCTAAAACACTTCTGCGAGCAGGCCTTTCTAATCGACCTGGCCCGGGTACCCTGGAAGGATATTGACCTCATCCCGTCAGTTGAGGATGCCTGGTCATTCTTTAAATGTTACTTCCTCACCATATTAGACAAGCATGCTCCGTTCAAAAAATGCAGAACCAAGAACAGATATAGCCCTTGGTTCACTCCAGACCTGACTGCCTCGACCAGCACAAAAACATCCTGTGGCGAACTGCAATAGCATCGAAGAGCCCCCGATATTGCAACTGTTCAGGGAAGTCAGGAACCAATACACGCAGTCAGTCAGGAAAGCAAAGGCCAGCTTTTTCAAGCAGAAATCTGCATCCTGTAGCTCTAACTCCAAAAAGTTCTGGGAGACTGTAAAGTCCATGGAGAACAAGAGCACCTCCTCCCAGCTGCCCACTGCACTGAGGCTAGGTAACACGGTCACCACCGATAAATCCGTGATAAATCGAAGACTTCAACAAGCATTTCTCAATGGCTGGCCATGCCTTCCTCCTGGCGACTCCAACCTTGGCAACAGCCCCGCGCCCCCCCTGCTACTCGCCCAAGCCTCCCCAGCTTCTCCTTTACCCAAATCCAGATAGCAGATGTTCTGAAAGAGCTGGAAAACCTGGACCCAACAAATCAGCTGGGCTTGACAATCTGGACCCCTATTTCTGAAACTGTCCGCCGCATTGTCGCACCCCCTATTACCAGCCTGTTCAACCTCTCCTTCGTATCATCTGAGATCCCCAAGGATTGGAAAGCTGCCGCGGTCATCCCCCTCTTCAAAGGGGGAGACACCCTGGACCCAAACTGTTACAGACCTATATCCATCCTGCCCTGCCTATCTAAGGCTTCGAAAGCCAAGTCAACAAACAGATCACTGACCATCTCGAATCCCACCGTACCTTCTCGCTGTGCAATCCGGTTTCCGAGCCGGTCACGGGTGCACCTCAGCCACGCTCAAGGTACTAAACGATATCATAACCGCCATCGATAAAAGACATTACTGTGCAGCCGTCTTCATCGACCTGGCCAAGGCTTTCGACTCTGTCAATCACCATATTCTTATCGGCAGACTCAGTAGCCTCGGTTTTTCTAATGACTGCCTTGCCTGGTTCACCAAAACTTTCAGACAGAGTTCAGTGTGTCAAATCGGAGGGCATGTTGTCCGGTCCTCTGGCAGTCTCTATGGGGGTACCACAGGGTTCAATTCTCGGGCCGACTCTTTTCTCTGTATACATCAATGATGTTGCTCTTGCTGCGGGCATTCCCTGATCCACCTCTACGCAGACGACACCATTCTATATACTTCCGGCCCTTCCTTGGACACTGTGCTATCTAACCTCCAAACGAGCTTCAATGCCATACAACACTCCTTCCGTGGCCTCCAACTGCTCTTAAACGCTAGTAAACCAAATGCATGCTTTTAACCGTTCGCTGCCTGCACCCGCACGCCCGACTAGCATCACCACCCTGGACGTTCCGACCTAGAATATGTGGACATCTATAAGTACCTAGGTGTCTGGCTAGACTGCAAACTCTCCTTCCAGACTCATATCAAACATCTCCAATCCAAAATCAAATCAAGAATCGGCTTTCTATTCCGCAACAAAGCCTCCTTCACTCACGCCGCCAAACTTACCCTAGTAAAACTGACTATCCTACCGATCCTCGACTTCGGCGATGTCATCTACAAAATAGCTTCCAATACTCTACTCAGCAAACTGGATGCAGTTTATCACAGTGCCATTCGTTTTGTTACTAAAGCACCTTATACGACCCACCCACTGCGACCTGTATGCCCTAGTCGGCTGGCCCTCGCTACATGTTTCGTCGTCAGACCCACTGGCTCCAGGTCATCTACAAGGCTATGCTAGGTAAAGTGCGCCTTATCTCAGTTCACTGGTCACGATGGCTACACCCACCCACAGCACGCGCTCCAGCAGGTGTATCTCACTGATCATCCCTAAAGCCAAACCTCATTTGGACGCCTTTCCTTCCAGTTCTCTGCTGCCTGCGACTGGAACGAATTGCAAAAATCTCTGAAGTTGGAGACTTTTATCTCCCTCAACAACTTTAAAAATCTGCTATCCGAGCAGCTAACCGATCGCTGCAGCTGTACATAGTCCATCTGTAAACTACCCACCCAATTTACCTACCTCACCCCCCATACTGCTTTATTTATTTACTTTTCTGCTCTTTTGCACACCAGTATCTCTTTTTGCACATGATCATCTGATGATTTATCACTCCAGTGTTAATCTGCTAAATTGTAATTATTCGATTTATTGCCTACCTCATGCCTTTTGCACACATTGTATATAGATTCTCTTTTTTTTCTACCATGTTATTGACTTGTTTATTGTTTACTCCATGTGTAACTCTGTGTTGTCTGTTCACACTGCTATGCTTTATCTGTGGCCAGGTCGCAGTTGCAAATGAGAACTTGTTCTCAACTAGCCTACCTGGTTAAATAAAGGTGAAATAAAGGTGAAATAAAAAAATAAAAAAAATATAAAAAATATACTATTGTGTGTGAGATAGTTTGTGTATACCTGTCTGGCTGCCCTGTACTCCATCTGTAGTTTGAGGGGAGCGTGGAGGCCCTGGATGTTTCTGAGGGTAGAGAAGTTCATCTTGTCCTGGTTCAGCTGAAACTGCAGGGAGAGGAGAAAACACTCAATGCTGGAGCTAAAGTAGCAGAGGTGGTTAGGAGATAAATGCCTGAAGACTTGTATTAACTCCCAGAAAAGATGCATAGACTGTAGCTCCGTAAAACAGGACCTTGTGTGTCAAATGTGTTGGTCACTCACATTCTTTTCTGAAAGCTCCAACGCATGGCTGGGAAGCAGCTCATTTTTCACACTGCTAAATCTGAGAGAGAAACAGAGGGAGAGGTGAAAATGGCAGTTATATCAAAAACTGATAGTTTAGCTAGTTACATACTTTGAGTTAAATGAGTGTCCAACACAGAGACACTACTCTCACCCGCTCCTGAGTGTGTCCTGAACGCCATAAGCCCCAACCTGTGGACCCATGCCCGTCACCGGTACACTGTCCTTCAGCTGTGATCTGAGTCCACGGGTATTCTGGAGATGAACAACAGAACACAACTCGATTAGAATTATAACAGAGGCATAGTAACACTTTACTGCAACCCAAACAACCGAGTTAACGTCAGCGAATTGCTACATTGTTAGTTGTCACGAACCAAAAGAAAGGCCGGATGATAATTGGCGCGATGCTATGTAGCTAACGGTCTAAACTCACCAAAGGTGATTGTGATTTATTTTAGAATGCATTTTTTTTCATTAAAATGAACCAAACGAAGCTTGGCAGGCTGGTTGTCCGCTTTGATGCCTCACTCAATTAGAACGTCTGTGTTTTCGCTGGCGCTGTAGTAGTCACAAAATAATACACATTGTCATTATTCACTTTTTCCCCGAAATCATTTAAATTGGAAGAGGTAGTGAAGGCGTTACCATACATTCTAAATTAGACAAATTCATCAACTTATGGAAACACCATCGCTATCAGCAGAGAATATTGGAAATATGGCCTATCCTGTTAGCATACAGCCACTGCTCTGCCTGTCCCGTCCTTTCCACCCGTCTCGCTCTGCTTGTTTCGCCAGCTTCTGTTGAGGTTTTCGGCWTCTGATTAGTTTTTCGCGTAAGTTAGATACATTAACCAAACAGAGATATCTAGCTAACGTTGGCTCCCTCATCGCTGCTAGTTAGCGTTAGCTAGCTCCTCGCTCACTGGCACGAGTGACTACTCGAAATCAAAACGTCTCTACAAATACAGCTAGCAATAAAGGTCCAGAACCCCACGATTCATTGGTATTTCGTATAAACAATATAGTTAACTCGCACAAACATCAACTTTACACATTTACTGTATTAATTAAACAACAAATGTTGCTAATATGATAGCTACCATTGTCGCTCTGATGAGGCTGTTTTCACTTTCAGTACAAAACTTCCGGATAGGTTTGCGTTAGTTTTACGACACATCCGAATCAGATGAAAGAAATACAACTAGGCTAGTAGAAGGAAATAAAAAAGGAAAGTACGTTTGCTGTTGTTTAAACTATTGTTGTGTTGTTATTTACATGTATTCGTATATGGTCTATAATACTTTGTACACAGTTAGATAGATTTGTCTTTATATATGAATTCATTTTTAAACATTACAGCTCGGGGGTATAGCTCAGTGGTAGAGCATTTGACTGCAGATCAAGAGGTCCCCGGTTCAAATCCGGGTGCCCCCTCATTTTTGTGTGTCCTTCTTTCAGTGATACTTTGAACATGAATAGGTATAATATTTCGGCGCACATTGTGTCTGGTTTACCTACATCTGATGTCCTTAGACTTATTACAATTTGTTAAACGGTGGTGTAGAAAAAATATAGAATACACTCCCACACTTATGACTACAAATATATCAAATGTAGTATCAACATAAAGTGACATTCACCACTTTGCTTTATTTCTCTTCACATTTAATTGAATCTCACTGCATACGGTCATGGTTTAGTAGTCTCTGTTAGTCTGTATTGCAATTTTCTGGTCTGGTCAGTGATACATACAGTCAGCCAGCCAGCCATTCAGTCAGAGAGATTGGCCTGGAGCGTTCTGACTTGATGAGGCTGGAGGATACTGAGCTGACGGAACTGAGCTGCACTTCCTAACCTGCCAAATGTATGACCATATTAGAGACACATTTTCCCTCAGATTACACATATCCACAAAGAATTTGAAAACAAACCCAATTTTGATAAACTCCCATATCTACTGGGTGAAATACCACAGTATGCCATCACAGCAGCAAGATTTGTGATCTGTTGCCACAAGAAAATGGCAACCAATGAAGAACAAACACCATTGTAAATACAACCCATATTTATGTTAATTTATTTTCCCTTTTGTACTTTAACTATTTGCACATCGTTACAACACTGTATATAGACATAATATGACATTTGAAATGTCTTTATTCTTTTGGAACTTCTGTGAGTGTAATGTTGCTGTTAATTTTAATTGTTTATTTCACTTATGTTTATTATTAACATATGTTTCCCATGCCAATAAAGCCCTTAAAATCGAAATTGATAAAGAGAGAGAGAGTTGTAACTCCCTTTGACCACAGGGGGATGCTATAATCCCGTTGAAATTGTTGGTTTGGTTGTAATGTGCCATAACTCAAGGAATAAATAATTGTACCTTTGCAAGACTCAGAGGAATTACTGGTGCACACATTCCTCCAGTCATGAATATACCTGCAGAAATGTGAAAAAACATTGTTGCTTTGGGTACACTGCATCGCAGCTGTCTCAACGAATTGAGGCAACTCAATATTAGGAAGATGTTCATAATGTTTGGTATACTCAGTGTAGATTAGCAATAATGACGCTGTTTGAGGCATACAGATCAGCAAATATCATAGTGAGTGGTGCTATTGCAGGTAAGGATGCTCACACAGCTCAGCATTTAACACCATAGTACCCTCCAAACTCGTCATCAAGCTCGAGACCCTGGGTCTCGACCCCGCCCTGTGCAACTGGGTCCTGGACTTCCTGACGGGCCGCCCCCAGGTTGGTGAGGGTAGGTAACAACATCTCCACCCCGCTGATCCTCAACACTGGGGCCCCACAAGGGTGCGTTCTGAGCCCTCTCCTGTACTCCCTGTTCACCCACGACTGCGTGGCCATGCACGCCTCCACTCAATCATCAAGTTTGCGGATGACACTACAGTGGTAGGCTTGATCACAACAACACGAGACGGCCTACAGGGAGGAGGTGAGGGCCCTCGGAGTGTGGTGTCAGGAAAATAACCTCAACTCAACGTCAACAAAACAAAGGAGATGATTGTGGCTTCAGGAAACAGCAGAGGGAGCACCCCCCTATCCACATCGACGGGGTCCAGTAGTGGAGAAGGTGGAAAGTTTTAAGTTCCTCGGTGTACACCATCACGGACAAACTGAATTGGTCCACCCACACAGACAGCGTTGTGAAGAAGGCGCAGCAGCGCCTCTTCAACCTCAGGAGGCTGAAGAAATTCGGCTTGTCACCAAAAGCACTCACAAACTTCTACAGATGCACAATCGAGAGCATCCTGTCGGGCTGTATCACCGCCTGGTACGGCAACTGCTCCGCCCACAACCGTAAGGCTCTCCAGCGAGGTAGTGAGGTCTGCAGAACGCATCACCAGGGGCAAACTACCTGCCCTCCAGGACACCTACACCACCCGATGTCACAGGAAGGCCATAAAAGATCATCAGGACAACAACCACCCAAGCCACTGCCTGTTCACCCCGCTATCATCCAGAAGGCGAGGTCAGTACAGGTGCATCAAAGCAGGGACCGAGAGACTGAAAACAGCTTCTATCTCAAGGCCATCAGACTGTTAAACAGCCACCACTAACATTTAGCGGCCGCTGCCAACATACTGACTCAACTCTCAGCCACTTTAAAAATGGGAATTGATGGAAATTATGTAAAAATGTACCCACTAGCCACTTTAAGCAATGCCACTTAATACAATGTTTACATACCCTACATTACCCATTCATGTATATATACTGTACTATTCATTACTGCATCTTGCCATCTTTATGCAATACATGTACCACATAGCCACTTTAAACTATGCCACTTTATGTTTACATACCACAGTACTCATCTCATACGTATTTACCTGTACTCTATACCATCTACTGCATCTGCCATGCCGTTCGTCCCACTCATTCATATATCTTTATGTACATATTATCCTTTACACTTGTGTGTGTGTGTAAGGTAGTAGTGTGGCATTGTTAGGTTAGATTACTGTTGGTTATTACTGCATTGTCGGAACTAGAAGCACAAGCATTTCGCTACACTCGCATTAACATCTGCTAACCATGTGTATGTGACTAATAAAATTTGATTTGATTTGATTTGACTAACTCACATCTGCTTCAGCCACTTGATCTTCCTCCTCTTCACGTGCTGCTGATTGCAGTTTGGAATGGTGGAACTCAACCTTCCTGCCATTGGTCTCCAATGTGATGATGTCACCTAACAGAGCAACCTGAACCAATAGACTTCTCAAATTATAATCTTCTTTCACAGAGGGGCTGAGTACTGCACTAAAGCAATGATGACAACATAGTATCTCTTCGCGGTTCCAACCATATCATACCGAACCCATATACGATATAGTGTGATATCATGGGGTCTGAACTTCTGCCCCACCTTCACAGACATCAGTCTCCAGCCGTTGTTCTCTATGCGGCAGTACCAGCCAGCCTGTTCGACCTGCACCAGGGGCCTCTGGTTGTATTTTTGCCTGGGGACGGGCCTCCTGTCTGGGGGAGGGTGTGTATCCTTTGTGCTATTGGCACACATGTCCAGGATGGGTCGTGGGTGTAGATCTAAATAGTAGATCTTATAGTGGATGCTCGGGGGAAAGGTGGTCTATGTGGGGAAAGACAAACAAATCTCACATTAGCATGCACACATCTATTTGTATTGCATAAATCATCACAGATAGGTTTTTAAATAAATTCCGGCACAAGTATTGTGAGTGATAGGTATTTTTTCTGCATTTTTAGCACTGTCAAAATGAACACCCCTCCCAGTCTGAATCTGATGTGGACTCCTGCCGCAGCATCCAGAATATCTCTGCAATAACAACCATAGTACCATTCACAATGGTCAATGTATGTGTGTGTGTGTGTGTGTGTGTGTAGGGTGCTACCTCACTGGGATTGACTTTTTTGAGCAGGAGTCGAGGGTCTCCCTGGTTACGGAACCTCACAAGGTTCTTGAAGTACTAGAAAATGTGTGTATCCTACATATAGGAAATGGAGAGGTTACACAGTCTGTGTGTCAGTGTGTGTGTGTGCCTGTGTGTGTCGTATTGTGGTACTGTGGTATTGTGGTATTGTGGCACCACGTGTCTTCTCCAAGTACTCTGTATCATCCTGGCAACACTGTGGTAGACCCTCTGAGGCCGACGGTCCAGCTCCATCGTATCCTCCCCTGCAGGAGGGTCCTCCACTGGGGAGGAAGTTGGGGCACTGGGAGATCAGGGTGGAGCATAGGTTAGAGCAGTGGTTCCCAGTAAGGGGTACCAGGACCCAGTAGGGGGGWCTTGGCCTATCCACAGGGGGTACTTGAGAAGACTCAAGACTCCGGGCAGAGCAGAATTCAGTTGGTGGTACAGTAACCGATAAAGGTTGGGAACCACTGGGTTAGAGAGGAGGTCCATAAATAGTGGTCTGAGATCAGTGGTTAAAGTGGGGGGGTGCTGACTGGTACTAAGATCCTACACTTTTAATATTTGATTGGTGGCACCTCCTATACCTACTCTAGAATAGCTGATATATTGCATGGCAACTTGAGTGGTTAGGTGGTGGAGGCCTACACTGTATTAAATGTTAAGTTTGAGAATAACTTCTGCTAACCTTTCCATTACATACTTGATCCATTTCTTATCCATGCTTATGAACTGGAGCTATGGCTGTGACTGAAGTGGAACTGGGTAAATACCAAGAACATCAAAGGACTGTTGTTATGCACAGGTCACAATGGACAATATAAGCAGCAAAACAGGACAAACCCAGATACCCGCAGAAAATGCATTGGCAAATGACAGTGACACACGCTGTAACTGCGTTGGAAAACTTTCGCATCTGCTACCCCAAACTGCCCACACTTGCACTTTGATGACTCACATATTCCTTCCAATTACACACATAATTTCCCCTAAATGTTTATAGATAACGGTTATTATTTGTTTCTGTCACATATATTTGCGATACATGGTCTAAACGTAGGCCTGTTAGGGTGTTAGGTCACGTGACAAAATCTGGACACTGAGCGAGATGTCTACTGTTTGACGCTGGTGCTCACTTACTCCTTTAAGGTCAATGTCCACACGGAAATCGAATAAGCATAATAATCTCCATAATAATCTGTCAGTTTAAGATAGAGATACACCTGCTTGTCAAACATCTCATTTCAAAATCTTTGGCATTAATATGGAGTTGGTCCCCCTTTTAACTGCTATAAAATAATCCACTCTTCTGGGCTTTCCACTAGATGTTGGAACATTGCTGCGGGGACTTGCTTCCATTCAGCCACAAGAGCATTAGTGAGGTCGGGCACTTATGTTGGGTGATTAGGCCTGGCTCGCAGTCACCGTTCCAATTCATCCCAAAGGTGTTTGATGGGGTTGAGGTCAGGGCTCTGTGAAGGCCAGTCAAGTTCTTCCACACCGATCTCGACACACTATTTCTGTATGAACCTCGCTTTGTGCACTGGGGCATTGTCATGCTGAAACAAGAAAGGGCCTTGTTTCAGCAACTGTTGCCACAAAGTTGGAAGCACAGAATCGTCTAGAACGTCATTGTATGCTGCATCGTTAAGATTTCCCTTCACTGGAACTAAGGGGACTGAACAATGAAAAACAGCCCCAGACCATTATTCCTCTTCCACCAAACTTTACAGTTGGAACTATACATTAAAGCAGGCAGCGTTCTCCTGGCATCTGTCAAACACAGATTCTTCCATCGGACTCCGTGATTCATCATTCCAGAGAACACGTTTCCACTTCTCCAGAGTCCAATTGCGGCGAGCTATACACCACTCCAGCCAACATTGGCACTGTGCATGGAGCCGACTTGTTCGAAATGTGGCATTCTATGACGGTACCTGTTCTGTTATAATCTCCACCCGGCACAGCCAGAAGAGGACTGGCCACCCCTCATAGCCTGGTTCCTCTAGGTTTCTTCCTGGGTTTTGGCCTTTCTAGGGAGTTTTTCCTAGCCACCGTGCTTCTACACCTGCATTGCTTGCTGTTTGGGGTTTTAGGCTGGGTTTCTGTACAGCACTTTGAGATATCAGCTGATGTCACGTTCGTCGTATGGAGGAAGAGAGGAGGACCAAGGCGCAGCGTGATATGAATACATCTTCTATTTATTATAACGAAGAACACTTAACCAAACTTTACAAAACAACAAAACGAACCTGACGCTATATAGAAAATAGTGCTGAACACAAAACACTACACATAGACATACAAACACCTAGACTAGAAAACACCCCATAAACATACAAAACCCCTAGATAAGACAAAACACATAAATCCCCCATGTCACACCCTGACCTAACCAAAATAATAAAGAATACAAAGATAACTAAGGCCAGGGCGTGACAGCTGATGTAAGAAGGGCTATATAAATACATTTGATTTGATTTTGAAAGGGTCTGAATACTTTCTGAATGCACTGTAGGAAAGACACTTCAGAACAAACTTCCTTTTGAGTTTTTTGGGGACTATCTGTTGTTCCATGTATTGAATCTGTTATTCAATGCATTGGTATGGGCTAATTGCAGTAAGGCAAAAACATTTTTTTCATCAAATATTTTTTTAGACATTTTTTTTATACTTCTATGAGTCTTAATTAAAATTCTAAATCAAAAATCTAAATGATCCTTGGTATGACCTTTAWAAAACAATTGCATATCGCTTAGTAAACCCTTCCCCTCCCCCGGTTTAGACAAGTCTTAGACAGGTCTTAGAACACTACCGACCGAGCTAGTAGTGCAAAAAATAAGGGGTTAAAAACACGTTTCCTGATCTTTCTTATATCTCTCAGATATAGTATAGACACTTAGACAGGGCTTAGACTCTGATGGGATAATCATAATATTTTGATTAAATATAAATATTTATACATAAATGTTTTCCTTAATATGTTGTGAATAACGTGTGTAAATGTCATTGTTGTCTGACTAACTGTTTGTGAGCATATCTCTCTGATATCCGGGAGCTGCGTCTTTCTTTTCCCCAACGCAGTTATGCCAAAACCACGCCCCGTTATTCAAAGTGTCGTTCTACAACGCCTTGAGCGCTCTCCAAGTCCGGAAGTGAATATCACGAAGCGCGAAATTTCAGTCACTGATTAATAACGTTTGCCCTTGTATTTCAAGATTGAAAAATATAATAACATAATGTCGTGGACCGAGCTATCCATTAACGCTCAAAAACAGATTCAATGGCTGTAGCATAGCATATTCGACTGAATGATTAGCTAATAAATATTTGAGAAATTAAGAATAATAAGCATATGGTTTTACCTGATGATAGACTACTAATGTTAATATAACAACTTCAAATACCGAGGTAGTAATGTTAAGTAGCTTAGCTTACCTTAGCTGGCCTTCAATTGAGAGAATTCAGCAGAGTTCTCTGAGACATTTTTACAACTCATTGAAACTGAAAATAAATACATGGGCAAATGTTACCAACATGATAATAATAGGCCTGCATTACAGTAGGCAGCTAATTGTTAAATTACACAATCCATCCTTACCTTGGAAGGTCACTGTCTCTGCGCTGATCGCCTGTGAGTGAGACAACGCTAGCTAGCCAATGGGAGCGTAGTAGAACGCTGGGAGCGGGATGTTGGCTTAACTGTGGTGGGAAAAAGGAAGACGCCGGGGAGCTCCCTGAATCAGTTGGGCCAGAACGGTTTGAAGCTTCGAACAACAACCACTTTTCCAGAGCGCTCAGACTGGGGCGAAGGTTCACCTTCCAATAGGACAACGACACTAATCACACAGCCAAGACAACACAGGAGTGGCTTCGAGACAAGTCTCTGATGGTCCTTGAGTGGCCCAGCCAGAGCCCGGACTTGAACCTGATCAAACATCTCTGGAGAGACCTGAAAAAAGCTGTACAGCAATGCTCCCCATCCAACCTGACAGAGCTTGAAAGGATCTGCAGAGAAGAATGGGAGAAACTCTCCAAATACAGGTGTGCCAAACTTGTAGCGTCATACCCAAGAAGACTCGAGGCTGTAATTGCTGCCAAAGGGGCTTCAACAAAGTACTGAGTAAAGGGTCTGAATACTTATGTAAATATGATATTTCATTTTTTAAATTTTAATACCAGTTTTTGCTCTGTCAATATGGGGTATTGTGTGTAGATTGATGAGGAAACAAACCATTTCTTCTTTGCCAAGATAATCCATCCACCTGACAGGTGTGGCATATCAAGAAGCTGATTATACTCGGCCTTGTCTCAGGATTGTAAGTTGGTGGTTGAAGATATCCCTCTAGTGGTGCGGGGGCTGTGCTTTGGCAAAGTGGGTGGGGTTATATCCTTCCTGTTTGGCCCTGTCCGGGGGTATCATCGGATGGGGCCACAGTGTCTCCTGACCCCTCCTGCCTCAGCCCCCAGTATTTATGCTGCAGTAGTTTGTGTCGGGGGGCTAGGGCCAGTTGGTTATATCTGGAGTACTTCTCCTGTCTTATCCAGTGTCCTGTGTGAATTTAAGTATGCTCTCTCTAATTCTCTCCTTCTCTCTTTCTTTCTCTCTCTCGGAGGACCTGAGCCCTAGGACCATACGTCAGGACTACTGGGCATGATGACTCCTTGCTGTCCCCAGTCCACCTGGCCTTGCTGCTGTTCCAGTTTCAACTGTTCTGCCTGCAGTTATGGAACCCCTACCTGTCCCAGACCTGCTGTTTTCAACTCTTAATGATCGGCTATGAAAGCCCTGACATGTTATCTTCTGATTATTATTTTGACAGTGCCTTGTCAATTTATGAACATTTTGAACATCTTGGTCTCTTCTAATTCTCTCCTTCTCTCTTTCTTTCTCTCTCCGGAGGAACTGAGGCCTAGGACCATACGTCAGGACTACCAGGGCATGATGACTCCTTGCTGTCCCCAGTCCACCTGGCGTTTGCTGCTGTCCAAGTTTCAAACTGTTCTGCCTGGGTTATGGAACCCCTACCTGTCCAAGACTGCTGTTTTCAAACTCTTAATATCGGCTCTGAAAAGCCAAACTGACATTTATTCCTGATTATTATTTGACCATGCTTGTCATTTATGAAACATTTTGAACATCTTGGCCAATGTTTCTGTTATAATCTTCACCCACGGCAATCAGCCAGAAGAGAACTCGGCCACCCCTCATAGCCTGGTTTCCTCTCTAGGATTTCTTCCTATGGTTATTTGGCCTTCTAGGAGTTTTTTCCTAGCCACCGTGCTTTACACCTGCATTGCTTGCTGGTTTGGGGTTTTAGGCTGGGTTTCTGTACAGCACTTCGAGCTGATGTACGACGGGCTATATAAATAAACTTGATTGATTGATTGATTAAACGCATGATCATTCACAGGTGCACTTGTGCGGCGACAATAAAAGGCTACTTTTAAATGTGCAGTTTTTGCCTAACACACAATGCCACAGATATCTCAAGTTTGAGGGAAGTGTGAATTGGCATGCTTACTACAGGAATGTCCACCAGAGCTGTTGCCAGAAAATGTTATTGTTCATTTCTCTCTACTATAAATCACCTCCAACATTGTTGTCGAGAATTTGGCAGTACGTCAACCAACCTCACAACCGCAGACCATGTGTATGGCGACGTGTGGGCGAGCGGTTTGCTGATGTCAACGTTGTGAACAGAGTGCGCCATGGTGGGCGGTGAGGTTATGGTATGGGCAGGCATAAGCTACGGACAACGAACACAATTGCATTTTATCGTGGCATTTTGGAAATCACAGAGATACCGTGAGTGAGATCATGAGTGTTACGACTCCTCGTTTGTAGAATGAAGAGTGGACCAAGGCGCAGCGTGGTAGGCGTACATCGTCTTTTTATTGATGACACCAAAACAAAATAACAAAGACAAAAAACGAACGCGAACATTTCTGTCAGGCACAGACACTAAACAGAAAACAAGATCCCACAAAACCCAAAAGGAAAATGACAACTTATATATGATCCCCAAACAGAGACAACGATAGACAGCTGCCTCTGATTGGGAACCACACTCGGCCAAAAACAAAGAAATAGAAAACATAGACTTTCTCACCCGAGTCACACCCTGACCTAACCAAACATAGAGAATAATAAGGATCTCTAAGGTCAGGGCGTGACAATGAGACCCATTGTCGTGCCATTCATCTGCCACCATCACCTCATGTTTCAGCATTTTAATGCACGGCACCATGTCGCAAGGATCTATACACAATTCCTGGAAGCTGAAAATGTCCCAGTTCTTCCATGGCCTGCACTCACAAGACATGTCATCCATTGAGCATGTTTGGGATGCTCTGGACCGACGTGTACGACAGCGTGTTCCAGTTCCTGCCAATATCCAGCAACAGCCATTGAAGAGAAGTGGGACAACATTCCACAGGCCACAATCAACAGCCTGATCAACTCTATGTGAAGGAGGTGTGTCACGGAGGTGTGTCCAGGTGAAGCTGGTTGATAGAATGCCAAGAGTGTGCAAAGCTGTCATCAAGGCAAAGGGTTGCTACTTTGAAGAATCTCAAATATAAAATATATTTTGATTTGTTGAACAATTTTTTGGTTACTACATGATTCCATATGTGTTATTTCACAGTTTTGATATCTTCACTGTTATTCTACAATGTAGAAACTAGTAAAAATAAAGAAAAACCCTTGAATGAGTAGGTGTGTCCAAACCTTTGACTGGTACTGTACATTACATGCAACTGAGAAAGAGATTCTCACACTTAATTTGGGGTGTAGCTGTCTCCTGCCTGCCAGACAGTGAACACCACACTACTGCGCCCAATGTTCTTACTGAGACTGCATTCCACCCAACAGCTATGGGAAACGATGACTCTAGAACCCTTGCCAGAGTATGTGAGAGGGAGGAGGGAGAAAGAGAGACAGAGAGAGACAGAAACCTTGCCAGGGTGTGAGGTAGATGGAAAGAAAAAGGGAGGATGGGAGGGGAGAAGAGAAAGGTAATATTTTCCAAATGACCATTTTAATTATTTTAATTTTAATAACCCATCATTATGTAATAACTATTAGGAGACGCCCTTTCGAATGTTGTTGTTGTGCTGACAGGTTGAACTGTAGTGGGGAGAAGTCCTTTGAAGTGTGGAGGCAGAGACAAGCAGGTGCATGCATGTAATGCCATGAGCACTGCTGATAGCACCTACGCCTGCTGAATACATATTCAACATGCCTGACAGCCATACAGTGCATTCGGAAAGTATTCAGACCCCTTGACTTTTTCCACATTTTGTTACGTTACAGCCTTATTCTAAATTGATTAAATTGTCCCCCCCCCCCCCACATCAATCTACACACAATACCCCATAATGACAAAGCAAAAACTTTTTTAGAAATGTTTGCAAATGTATAATTTGTATTTATTTAAATATGACATTTACATAAGTATTCAGACCCTTTACTCAGGTCCGATCAGGTTCAAGTCCGGGGTCTGGGTGGGCCACTCAAGGACATTCAGAGACCTGTCCTGAAGCTACTCCTGCATGGTCTTGGCTGTGTGCTTAGTGTCATTGTCCTTTTGGAAGGTGAACCTTCGCACCAGTCTGAGTTCCTGCACGCTCTAGAGTAGCTTTCATCAAGGATCTCTCTGTACTTTGCTCCGTTCATCTTTCCCTCGATCCTGACTAGTCTCCCAGTCCTTGCCGCTGAAAAACGACCCGACAGCATTATGCTGCCACCACCATGCTTCACCGTAGGGATGGTGCCAGGTTTCTTCCAGATGTGACGCTTGGCATCCAGGCCAAAGATTCAATCTTGGTTTAATCAGACTAGAGAATCTTGTTTCTCATGGTCTGAGAGTCCTTTAGGTGCCTTTTGGCAAACTCCAAGCGGGCTGTCATGTGCCTTTTACAGACAGGTGTGTGCCTTTCCAAATAATGTTCAATCAATTGAATTTACCACAGGTGGACGAAAATCAAGTTATAGAAACATCTTAAAGATGATCAATGGAAACAGGATGCACCGGAGCTCAGTTGAGTCTCATAGAAAAGGGTCTGAATATTTATGTAAATAAGGTATCTCTTTATTTTTAATACTCATATTTGTGGTAAAAGCAAAAACTCTTCAAAAATGTTGTCTCATAGCAAAAGGTCTTAATACTTACGTATATATATAACTATTTTATCAAATTTAGAACAAGGCTGTAATGTAACAAAATGTGGAAAAAGTCAAGTGATCTGAATTCTTTCCGAATGCACTGTACATAACATTGTATACCACAGGAGGCTGCGGAGGGGGGAACGGCTCATAATAATGGCTGGAACGGAGCCAATGGAATGGCATCAAACACCTGGAAACCATGTGTTTGAAGTATTTAATACCATTCCATAATTCCGCTCCAGACATTATCATGAGCCCGTTCTCACCCATTAAGCTGCCACCAACCTCCTGTGTTGTATACATAACCTATTAATAATTATAGTGCAAAACACTATAGAAAATGGACACAAACAGAGAGTTTCAACACAAACACTGAACACAAATGAAGTCCAAGATGGTCGAAATGGTCTAAAGCATGACAAAACCATTACAGCTTGTACACATTGTTCTGGGTGTGTAGGCCTGTGTGGCCCTTCCCAAGTGACATCATAGAAAATGGCCAAAGTTAACTGTGACCAGCTGCACTCTATCCTACAAACTACACAGACAAACGACTGTATCGCGGTATTCAACTGTATCGCGTTATTCTTACAGCATTGTAATTGGAATAATGAGGAAACACCGCCTTTCGTACAAGATCGCTAAATAGCCCCATCCACACACTCATTACATGCACTATTTAAAGCATCAAGTATGTAATAAGGCTTTGTGTTCAGTATTGTTAGTCTAGGTCCATTAGTATAGTATAGTATGATCACTTGGCTACATAGCTGATGCCCGCTGGACTGTCGTTTAATCACGGTACTCCATTCTGTTTATTTATTTATTTATGTTTATCTGTCGGCCACAACCGCGAACTCAGGCTCTGTGTGTAGTTAACCGACCCTCTCTGCCCATTCATCGCCATTTTACCTGATTTTGTTTTAGATGATTAGCTGTTGTTGTCTCACCCGTTGTTGTCTTAGCTAGCTCTCCAAATCAACACCTTTGATTACTTTATGCCTCGCTGTATGTCTCTCTCATATGTCAATATGCCTAGTATACTGTTGTTTAGGTTAGTTATCATTGTTTTAGTTTACAATGGAGCCCCTAGTTCCACTCATTATACCTCTGATACCTCCTTTGTCCCACCTCCCACTCATGCGGTGACCTCACCCATTATAACCAGCTTATCCAGAGATACAACCTCTCTTATCATCACTCAGTGCCTGGGCTTACCTCCGCTGTACCCGCACCCCACCATACCCCTGTCTGCACATTATGCCCTGAATCTATTCTACCACGCCCAKAAATCTGCTCCTTTTATTCTTTGTCCCCAACGCTCTAGGCGACCAGTTTTGATAGCCTTTAGCCGTACCCTCATCCTACTCCTCCTCTGTTCCTCGGGTAATGTGGAGGTAAACCCAGGCCCTGCGTGTCCCCAGGCACCCTCATTTGTTGACTTCTGTGATAGAAAAACCTTGGTTTCATGCATGTCAACATCAGAAGCCTCCTCCCTAAGTTTGCTTTACTCACTCCACCAACCCTGATGTCCTAGCCGTGTCTGAATCCTGGCTTCGGAAGGCCACCAACAATTCAGAGATTTCCATACCCAGCTACAACATTTTCCGTCAAGATAGAACTGCCAAAGGGGGAGGAGTTGCAATCTACTGCAGAGATAGCCTGCAAAGTTCTGTCATACTTTCCAGGTCTATACCCAAACAGTTTGAACTTCTAATTWWAAAAATWWACCTCTCCAGAAATAAGTCTCTCACTGTTGCCGCCTGCTATCGACCCCCCTCCGCTCCCAGCTGTGCCCTGGACACCATTTGTGAATTGATCGCCCCCCATCTAGCTTCAGAGTTCGTTCTGTTAGGTGACCTAAACTGGGATATGCTTAACACCCCGGCAGTCCTACAATCTAAGCTAGATGCCCTCAATCTCACACAAATCATCAAGGAACCCACCAGGTACAACCCTAAATCCGTAAACATGGGCACCCTAATAGACATTATCCTGACGAACTTGCCCTCCAAATACACCTCCGCTGTTTTCAATCAGGATCTCAGCGATCACTGCCTCATTGCCTGTATCCGCTATGTGTCCGCGGTCAAACGACCACCCTTCATCACTGTCAAATGCTCCCTAAAACACTTCTGCGAGCAGGCCTTTCTAATCGACCTGGCCCGGGTATCCTGGAAGAATTTCCTCACCATCTTAGATAAGCATGCCCCATTCAAAAAATGCAGAACTAAGAACAGATATAGCCCTTGGTTCACTCCAGACCTAACTGCCCTTGACCAGCACAAAAACATCCTGTGGCGGACTGCAATAGCATTGAATAGTCCCCACGATATGCAACTGTTCAGGGAAGTCAGGAACCAATACACGCAGTCAGTCAGGAAAGCAAAGGCTAGCTTTTTCAAGCAGAAATTCGCATCCTGTAGCTCTAACTCCAAAAAGTTTTGAGAATGCTAGGTAAGGCTAGGTAACACGGTCACCACTGATAAATCCATGATAATCGAAAATTTCAATAAGCATTTCTCAACGGCTGGCCATGCCTTCCTCCTGGCTACTCCAACCCCGGCCAACAGCTCCACCTCCCCCGCAGCTACCTGCCCAAGCCTCCCCAGCTTCTCCTTCCTTCACCCAAATCCAGACAGCAGATGTTCTGAAAGAGCTGCAAAACCTGGACCCGTACAAATCAGCTGGGCTAGACAATCTGGACCCTCTCTTTTTAAAACTATCCGCTGCCATTGTTGCAACACCTATTACCAGCCTGTTCAACCTCTCTTTCGTATCGTCTGAGATCCCTAAAGATTGGAAAGCTGCCGCGGTCATCCCCCTCTTCAAATGGGGTGACACCCTAGACCCAAACTGTTACAGACCTATATCCATCCTGCCCTGCCTATCTAAAGTCTTCGAAAGCCAAGTTAATAAACAGATCACTGACCATTTCAAATCCCACCGTACCTTCTCCGCTGTGCAATCCKGYTTCCRAGCYGGTCACGGGTGCASCTCAGCCACGCTCAAGGTACTAAAYRATATCATAACCGCCATCGATAAAAGACAGTACTGTGCAGCCGTCTTCATCGACCTGGCCAAGGCTTTYRACWCTGTCAATCACCGTATTCTTATCGGCAGACTCAATAGCCTTGGTTTTTCTAATGACTGCCTCGCCTGGTTCACCAACTACTTTGCAGACAGAGTTCAGTGTGTGAAATCRGATGGCATGTTGTCCGGACCTCTGGCAGTCTCTATGGGGGTACCACAGGGTTCAATTCTCGGGCCGACTCTTTTCTCTGTATATATCAATGATGTCGCTCTTCCTGCGGGCGATTCCCTGATCCACCTCTACGCAGACGACACCATTCTGTATACTTCTGGCCCTTGCTTGGACACTGTGCTAACTAACCTCCAAATGAGCTTCAATGCCATACAACACTCCTTCCGTGGCCTCCAACTGCTTTTAAACGCTAGTAAAACCAAATGCATGCTTTTCAACCGTTCGCTGGCCGCACCCGCCCGCCCGACTAGCATCACCACCCTGGACGGTTCCGACCTAGAATATGTGGACAACTATAAATACCTAGGTGTCTGGCTAGACTGTAAACTCTCCTTCCAGACTCACATTAAACATCTCCAATCCAAAATCAAATCAAGAATCGGCTTTCTATTTTGCAACAACGCCTCCTTCACTCACGCCACCAAACTTACCTTCGTAAAACTGACTATCCTACCGATCCTCGACTTCGGCGATGTCATCTACAAAATAGCTTCCAACACTCTACTCAGCAAACTGGATGCAGCCTATCACAGTGCCATCACTTTTGTTACCAAATCCCCTTATACCACCCACCACTGCGACCTGTATGCTCTAGTCGGCTGGCCCTCGCTACATACTCGTCGCCACACCCACTGGCTCCAGGTCATCTATAAGTCTATGCTAGATAACAACACCCACCCGTAGCACGCACTCCAGCAGGTATATCTCACTGRTCATCCCCAAAGCCAACACCTCATTTGGCCGCCTTTCTTTCCAGTTCTCTGCTGTCAGTGACTGGAACGAATTGCAAAAATCGCTGAAGTTGGAGACTTGTATTTCCCTCACCAACTTTAAACATCAACTATCTGAGCAGCTAACCGATCGCTGCAGCTGTACATAGTCCATCTGTAAATAGCCCACCCAATCTACCTACCTCATCCCCATACTGTTTTTATTTTATTTACTTTTCCGCTCTTTTGCACACCAGTATCTCTACTTGCACATCATCATCTGCTCATTTATCACTCCAGTGTTAATCTGCTAAATTGTAATTATTCGCTCCTATGGCCTATTTATTGCCTACCTCCTCATGCCTTTTGTACACACTATATATAGACTTTCTTTTTTCTACTGTGTCACTGACTTGTTTATTGTGTTATTGGCTTGTTTATTGTTTACTCCATGTGTAACTCTGTGTTGTTGTCTGTGTCACACTGCTTTGCTTTATCTTGGCCAGGTCGCAGCTGCAAATGAGAACTTGTTCTCAACTAGCCTACCTGGTTAAATAAATAAATAAAAAATTGTTGGAATGTGGTTTGGTAGGCCTGCTCTTGTGATGTTGGTAGCAGGCATAACTATTCAGGTACGCAAGGGGAAAGTCAAAACACTAATGTCACAGCACACAGTCTTTGGTTAGATATGATAGTTGGGCATAACAGTTTATATATATCATATATAAAAAATACAAAGGGGAAGATACAGAAGTAGAACTGGTTTATTGTTAATTCACAATATATTTGATCCAAAAACAACTGTTGAATTGCACAAAAAGTAATTCACAAAATTTTAATAACAATCATCTGTTTATAATGCACACATATGCATTTCAGGAAAACCTTCCAAGACAACCAAAATAGAAAATACTGATTTCCATGAGAATTAAAACATTCAAAGATATTTACCTTGCATATCATATAGCATGCTAGCTTAAAGCATATTGATAGGCAGCACTTGACAATGAAATGTGACCCCAGCCAAACTGAGTATGGTAGGTATACCTCTCACCGGGTACAGGACTCTACCACAACAGGGCCCGTATTCACAAGGAGTCTTAGTTTAGGAGTGCTCACCTAAGATCAGTTTTGGCTTCAGATCACAATGAATATGATCATATGTACAGGGGGGACCTGATCCTAGACCAGCACTCCTACTCTGATACGCTTTGTGAATAAAGACCATGGTTAGAACAGCTGTAGAAGTATTAAAACAGTATTAAAACTATAGCTTTATAGCTAGAGCCCTTTGTTCATTTAATCTGTAGCAGACGAGGAAATACCTTTAACCTAGCATATACAGTACACTTCCCACTGATAACTAAACAAATATCAGACATGAGAAAGTCAAGTGAGAGGCCCATATATCCAAGCAACCTGTGACATGACAAAAAAACAAAGTGCCATTCTCTTGGATATGGTGTAGAGTCCATGTGATGAGCTGCTCTTTGGATCCCAGGATAGGAGCATGGCATTAACCTGTGATATGACAGTGCAGACTTCTTTACTGTCAGCCATGCACTTTTTATTTTATTTCCTTATTTTACCCCTTTTTCTCCCCAATTTCGTGGTATCCAATTGGTAGTTACAGTCTTGTCCCATCGCTGCAACTCAAGCGTCCCCTGAAACACAACCCAGCCAAGCCGCACTGCTTCTTGACACAATGCCCACTTAACCCAGAAGCCAGCTGCACCAATGTGTCGGAGGAAGCGCCGTACACCTGGAGACTGTGACAGCGTGCACTGCACCCGGCCCACCACAGGAGTCGCTAGTGCACGATGAGACAAGAACATCCCTGCATGTCAAACCCTTCTCTATCCCGGACCACGCTGGGACAATTGTGCGCCGCTTCATGGGTCTCCCGGTCGCGGACAGGTGCGACAGAGCCTGGACTCGAACCAGGTTCTCTAGTGGCACAGCCAGCACCGCGATGCAGTGCCTTAGACCACTGCGCCACTCAGGAGGCCCAGAGCCATGCACACTTAACAAGTCTGTTTTTAGTGAGCATAAATAGGTGTGTAAGTAAGTGTCCTTTCTATATAAGGAGACCAAAAGGAGACAGACAGACCCACTTTAGACTATTGAGATGCATCCCATACAGTATTCTTCTCACAGTTCAGTCTCCTTCTCACCGCCATCACCTGCCAGGTAGTATTCATCATCTGTGGTTGTGTCAGAGTCCGTGTCAGAGCCTGAGTTGGACTCCTCGAAGACTGCCAGGTTGGAGACGTAGCCCCTGGAGGGTAGGCGCCCCCTAGGGGACAGGCTGTCCTGTGACGCCCTGCTGTCTGTGGGGGAGGGGGAGGCAGAGGAGGAGGAGCTGGGAGGGCGAGATATGCGTCTGGAGGCTGGGGACCAGGGAGGGGACGGAGGGAGGGTTGGAGGACCCTCTGTATCCCACAGGGAGTGAGAGCTCTCCAGGCTGCCATGGTTCCACATGCGGCCAGTGGTGGTGGAGGTTGGAGATGGGGCGGTGACCTCTGAACTCCAGGATACATTTCTGGGTAGGGATTTGGATCTAGCCTTGTGTGGATTTATAAAATTAGCTTTGATTGTTTTGCGCTCATTTCTGGATGTCCTGTCACTAATGACAGACCAGTCATTTACAGCTTGGCTGTCACCTGTGGTTTTGTGGCCAGTGGTTGTGTGTGTGTCCCACATTGGTATTGTCCAATCACCTTTGACCCTACAGTCATCCCAAGTCATGACCTCTTCTCCAAAGGTCAGAGCGGGGTAAGTGAGGTCACTGACACTGCTGACCCTAGGGCCTGAGGAGATGCGTCCAGGACCCGAAGGTCGGCTGGAGAGCACAGAAGTCACAGAGAAGGAACGCCCAGCCTCAAGACCGTATTTGAGATCAGCACAGGAGGAGAAGGAGGCCAGACGTCCCTCACTGCCACGCTGATCTCCGGAACCAAACTCCCTGTCCCCTGGCTCACAAAGAGAGGTGGTCTTCTTCCTCTGAGGAATCCTGGGAATGTGGAACACGTTCTCCTTCTCAGAGTCCTTCTGGCTGAAGTGGAAGTCAGAGAAAGTGTTTCTGGGGCTGCCTGAGGAGGTTCTGTAGGCAGGGAGGGTTGCAGAGCGGCTGGGGTCCCAGGGTTGATGCCTAACGGGGCTGAAGTCTCTCTGAGGAGGTTGCTTTCTGGCTCTACTGATCCTCTCCTCTTTGTAAGCTTCAAACTGCCGCCTTGTTGGGCTGATCTCACCACTAGAAGGTTGGTTTTTGGGTTTAGTGATGCTTTCGTCCTTGTAAGACTCAAATTGAGGAAGGTCCATAACACAAGGTTGGTCTCTGTTTCTAGTCTCTTTATGGTCTTTAAAACCCTCAAACTGTGAGTGTTCACATCTAACATTTTCCTTCGTCATATCTGACGTGTGCTCACTGCCAGCCCAGAAAGAGTTTGAAGGTTTGTGAACGCCATCATTCTCCCTCCATTTTCCCTCCTCTTCTCGATCGCTAGAACCACTACTCTCAGTGACATCACTAATGTCACTGGCTCCTCTGACAGAAGGTGGCTGCGGTGTTCTCTTCGTCCTCTCGTCATCGAGACGTTTGACTCTGAAGGTCTGCCGGAGTCGACTCAGCACCAGGTCTATTTTGTTACTTTCCTTTTGCTCCTTCTCTGACTCTTTCTTTGGTTTCTCAGACGGAGGAATCACTGGGTTTCTAGGGAGATTGGCAGCAGGTGTACCAACAACATTGTCTCTCTTACCCCTCAGTAAGAATAAGCCTTTCTTTGGGCTCTGGGTTTGTAATGGAGCCGCTGCACTCTTAGGCAAACTCTCGCTTTTACACACAACCTTCTCAGTGTCTAATGCTCCACTGTCATTGGAGCTTTGGTATGATTGACAGCTGGGACTTCCAATCACCTGGCTGTGTTGTGAAGGTAGACGGCAGAGTTCATTGGACTTTATCCCTGTGACGACTCGTGTGTCTGGAGTGTGTCGAGGAAAACAGGGCTGTGCAGGCCTAATACTGTCCAATATGGCAGAGGAATCAACTTTAGAAATCCTGTACACAAGTGTCTCAACATTTTCTTGACTGGTCTGTTTGGAGTTGTTGTTGACACAATCAATTTCCAAGGCAACAATTTTTGAACTGTCCTGTGACCTAGCCCTGTGGTGGCCGTAGAAGGGGTAGTGTTGGGGTGCGGTAGGGGGTGAGAGAAGGGGTTGGGGTGAGGTTGTGTGTGTAACCTCACCCAGTGTTGGGCGTGAAGACTTGAGTGTGGAGTAGGGCGGGGAGCTAAATCGTGGCTTGGAAAAGCTCCCAAAATCTGGAAGGGAGAGAGGGGCAGCGGTCTTCCTCTGTGGTCCTATTGCGGTCGAGTCGGTTCTTGTATGGTTGAATGTGAAGTTTGAAGTGTGGTCGCTAACACGCTCTGAGAGAGCTTGCCCTCCCTCCTTCACCAATGTATCAGATATTATGGATAAGTTATGCATCGAGGTTCCCCTCCAAACTTGTAGTTTGGCGGTCCTGGGGGTTGGGGGAGACAAAGGTGACGTAGCCCAGGTTGGGCTGGCCGATCTCAGGGAGGAGAAGATGGCGGGCCCCCCTACACTACGGAGGGGTCTGGTTGGGGACAGAGGTCTCTGAGGTGAATGAGACTGTGACAGCCTTAGTTGTGACTCCTGCCACGCTCTATGTGCTGTTACCCTCCCTTCCACTTGGGGCTGGTGTTTCTTAGGGGAGAGGTCTAGGCTGCCTATGAACGTCCTTTCCACCAGAGGGGACGAGCTGGGTGGGGAGAGGGGAAGGGTGGAGGGGGCCTGGGTGGTGGGGATACTCAGGGATATGGGGGTATAGCTGCCGGATGTGAGGGTATAGCTGGCTGGGGACAACGGTCGGGTGTAGCGGGTCGGGGTCGAGATACTGGGGACGTAGCCGGTTTTAAGTAGGAGTGGTTTGGGAGTTGTGGTAGGCATGTAAGCAGTTTTAGGGGACTGCAGTTGGGATGTGGGGGTGTGGGTGTTACTCACTATGGGAATCTGGCTTCTGATGACTGGGGGTGGAGATTTTGGCCTGTTTTGGGGGTCTTGGCTCATAGAGCTGGTGGTATTGAGTGAGCGGGAACTATAGAGGGGTCTGTGGCTACTGAGGGATGTGGAGGCGATACTGGTTTGTAAGGAGAGCTGTCTGGAAGAGGGGTTCGGGGAATGGGACTTATAAACGATTCTATGACTACTGAGGGAGGATGGAGTGTCACTGGTTTCAAAGCTGGTTGGAGTCTTGGGGGAGTTGGGGCTAAATACGGTCAGAGGGGTGTAGATGGTGTCATAACTAGATGGCCTACTGTAGCAATCAGGCTTACTGGACTTTATTGGACTACTCAAAGTGCTCGAGCTAGCTGGGCTACTGTTGTTAGAGCTGAAGGAGATATTGGACAAACAATAGGGCTTTTGTGATTGTCGGTAATTCGAGTTAATGGAATCCTGAATTTGGAGTATTCTATAGGAATCCTGGTCTGGGATATCATGAGCATAAGTCCTTTTAAGGGTGCTCTGAGTTGTGTGTTTGCCAGTGACAGTATTGCGGTTTAGGTTGGTATTGTTGGGGGTGACTAAATTATTGTTGTTATTGATGCTGATTTGGGGATTGACACCAGTGTTATCATTGGTGCTAGAGGGGCCTGTGTTATTATTGCTGGAAGTGTTTGAGAGGCTGGATGTGTTGTTGTTGTTGTTGATAGTGGTAGTGGGACTGAGGGGGGAACTGGGATTAGACACACTGTCCTCCAGAGTAATGTGCTTTCTCCAGCTAGTAGATCTCAGGGTGGTTCCTCTGGGAAGAGACTGGCTCCTTAGAAAATCCAGGTGGTCATATTGGAACGGTGGAGAGGAAGGAAGATGAGTATCACTGATGGGAACCGTGGTTCCATCTGGTCTCTCTGAGGGGGAAAGTCTCTCTAGACCACTAAACAGAAGAGTCTGCTTACTGGGGAAGGTTGGGTTGGGATACGCCCTGGAAGTCTGGGGAAGTTTGGTAAAGGGTGTGCCCTCTRTGTCTTTGTAATTGGGCGAGGTTGAAAATAGTTGTGTCCTGTGTGAATTTGCTTCTCTGTGATTGGAAGTTGGTAATGGGAGGTGCCTTGACCTCTCTATTGTCCTGTAAGTGGGAGAAGCTGAATTTGGGAGGAACTTGGACCCCTCTCTGGCTCCATCATTGGATGAGGTTATGGTAAAGTGTGCCCTAATTGTCTCTGATTCTTTGTAATTGGTTGTGGTTGGAGAGAGGTGTGGACTTGAAGTCTCTCCATCTCTGTCATTGGTTGGAGAGGAGATATTGGTCTCTGAGTGGTTGAGCCTTCTCAGAGAGAAAAGAAGGCTACTGGTTGTTGGTTTGGAACTCAGCAATGATGTCTGGTCTCCTTGACGACTAGCCTGTAGCATTCCCTTGTGTACATGCAGGTCGCGAGAGAGGGGAGAGCTGGGAGTAACAGGGGAAACAGCTCCCCCCTCTCCCCCTCTGTTGACCAGCCTCCCCCAACTCACATCCAGMGAGACAGGCTTAGAAACTGGGGCCTTTGTTGGGTTGTCCAGTTTGAGGTTGGGGGTGCTTCCCTCATACCAGCCCCCCAATGTGCTTCTGCTGCTACCCAGGGTTGAAGCCCTCTCATGGACTTGTGATCCAAGGGTCAACCCCCTCTCCCCAACACGTTGGTTCTGGGTCCCCAGAAACGGTTGTTGTCGTCGTTGTCCTACAGAGTCTGTCTCGAGAGGGACTTGCGGCTTCAAAAGCACACTCCCCTYGCTCACTTCCTGTCCGCTACCTTGGGTTTCCTGTCCAGACTCACTGGTTGCCGTGCCAACCACACCAATGTCCGTACCGGCTATGCCCCGCTTGTTCCTGCGTATTCTCCCACTCCACTGCGGGGCGAGAACCGACACCAGCGTGGAGGACAACATGGCTGTCTTGGAATCCTCTTCCTCTTTAAAAGGAAGCGATGACACTTCCTCTTCCTCTGAAGGGCGATTGGCTGGTATAAAGTAATATGATGGTGAGACTTCTCTTTTCACCTGTCGAGAAAGTTCAAAGTTCAAATCAGATTAGATTGATATCAACAATCCGAGACATATCTGTTAAGCATTAACCTCAAAGCCAAAGGTTTTCCAAGAAAAAGAGAATCTATGATTGAACTATTTTGCTTTTAGTTCAAAAGTTATGCAACGTTAGAAATGTCAAATCTATTGCCTTAGATCAAACTGCAGCATGTAATGGTTTTCATATGTCAACACTGTGGCTTGTCACTCCACACCTCCCAAAGCTATGTAGGTTGAGTGGTAGAGTATTTGTGTGTGACAACACATTTAATCTGACATGGAAATCCAAATAGTGTACTTATTGAAACTGGAGCATTGCAGGAGTCATGTTCCCATGGAAATGTTATTAAAGTAATTAGTCTGGACAAACAGGTTATTTCCAAGTACATGAGATTTCCACAGAAACACCATTCTCCCCTCCCCAAACTGGCATTCGTGTTGGTTGTTTTCAGATTACACAATGTTCAAACTGACATTGATTATGTGCCAACGATTTAATTGAAGCGTTCATAATATGGCCTCCATGGCGCTGTTAATATAGCAGATGCCATTAGCAGTCATGACAGTTGATGTTGGCTAATGGCAAAACTGTAATGACACAAACTGGTGACATTAACTGTAATGACTGTTAATAACATGTYTATTGTGTTATTAAGTAAAGTGTCATTAATAATGTTGCCACTAAATGGTAATGCTTTATGTTTACCTGTGCTTGAGCTATAGGTGTGTTCCTTACAGGTCCCTGAGAACTGGAGCAGCAGGGAAATGTAGAGAAAAACATTATAACACATCATTACAATGAATGTTTATGGTTATACAGTGCATTCAGAAACTAATCAGACCCCTTGACTTTTTCCACATGTTGTTACGTTACAGCCTTATTCTCAAATTGATTAAATTAGATTGAGGAAACAATTTACACACAATACCCCATAATGACAAAGTGAAAACAGTTTTGAAATTTAAGCAAATTTATTACATAAAATAAAGATACCTTATTTACATATGTATTCAGACCCGTTGCTATGAGACTCAAAATTGAGCTCAGGTGCATCCTGTTTCCATTGATCATCCTTGAGATGTTTCTACACTTGATTGGAGTCCACCTTTGATAAATTCAATTGATTGGACATGATTTGGAAAGGCACACACCTGTCTATATAAAAAGGTCCCACAGTCGACAGTGCATTTCAGAGCAAAAACCAAGTCATGAGGTCGAAGGAATTGTCCGTAGAGCTCAGAGACAGGATTGTGTCGAGGCACAGATCTAGGGAAGGGTACCAAAAAATATCTGCATCATTGAAAGTCCCAAACAACAGTGGCCTCCATCATTCTTAAATGGAAGAAGTTTGGAACCACCAAGACTCATCCTACAGCTGGCCACCCGGCCAAACTGAGCAATCGGGGGAAAAGGGCCTTGGACAGAACTTCAAAGTTCCTCTGTGGAGATGGGAGAACCTTCCGGAAGGGCAACCATCTCTGCAGCACTCCACCAATCAGGCCTTTATGGTAGAGTGGCCAGACGGAAGCCACTCCTCAGTAAAAGGCACATGACAGCCCGCTTGGAGTTTGCCAAAAGGCACCTAAAGGACTCAGACCATGAGAAACAAGATTATCTGGTCTGATGAAACCAAGATTGAACTCTTTGGCTTGAATGCCAAGCGTCACGTCTGGAGGAAACCTGGCATCCTCCCTACGATGAAGCATGGTGGTGACAGCATCATGCTGTGGGGATGTTTTTCAGCGGAAGGGACTGGGAGACTAGTCAGGATCGAGGGAAAGATGAACGGAGCAAAGTACAGAGAGATCCTTGACTCTGGAGCAGGTTCTCAGACTGGGGAGAAGGTTCACCTTCCAACAGACAACGACCCTAAGCACACAGACAAGACAACGCAGGAGTGGCTCAGCCAAAGTCCTTAAGTGGTGCAGCCAGAGCTCGGACTTGAACCGGTTTGAATACCTCATGATAAGCTGTAGACCACACTATCTACCAAGAGAGTTTTCATCTATATTTTTCGTAGCCGTCTTTTACCACCACAAACCGATGCTGGCACTAAGACCGCACTCAATGAGCWGTATAAGGCCATAAGCAAACAAGAAAATGCTCATCCAGAAGCGGAACTCCTAGTGGCCGGGGACTTTAATGCAGGCAAATTGAAATAATTTTTACCTAATTTCTACCAGCATGTCACACGTGCTGGTAGAAATTAGTGTTCACTTTTTTTTTTTTACATTTACTTCACACACAGAGACGCATACAAAGCTCTCCCTTGCCCTCCATTTGACAAACTTGACCATAATTATATCCTCCTGATTCTTGCTTACAAGCAAAAACTAAAGCAGGAAGTACCAGTGACTCACTCAATATGGAAGTGGTCAGATGATGCGGATGCTACAGGAGTGTTTTGCTAGCACAGACTGGAATATGTTCCGGGATTCATCCAATGGCATTGAGTAAGTAGTATTAGTAACCAGAAGTAACCAGAAGCCATGGATTACAGACAACATCCGCACCGAGCTAAAAGTTAGTGCTACCGCTTTAAAGGAGCGGGACTCTAACCCGGACGCTTATAAGAAATCCTGCTATGCCCTCAGATGAACCATCAAACAGGCAAAGTGTCAATACAGGACTAAGATTGAATTGGATCTTACTACACTGGCTCTGATGCTCATCGGATGTGGCAGGGCTTGCAAACTATTACGGATTACAATGGGAAACCCAGCCGCAAGCTGCCCAGTGACGCGAGCCTACCAGACAAGATAAATGCCTTTTATGCTTGCGTCGAGGCAAGCAACACTGAAGCATGCATGAGAGCACCAGCTGTTCCGGACGACTGTGTGATCCCGCTCTCCGTAGCCAATGTGAGCAAGACCTTTAAACAGGTCAACATTCACAAGGCCGCGGGGCCAGACGGATTACAAGGACGTGTACTCAGAGCATGTGCGGACCAACTGGCAAGTGTCTTCACTGACATTTTTCAACCTCTCCCTGACCGAGTCTGTAATACCTACGTTTAAAGCAGACCACCATAGTCCCTGTGCCCAAGAAAGCGAAGGTAACCTGCCTAAATGACTACCGCCCCGTAGCACTCATGTCGTTAGCCATGAAGTGCTTTGAAAGGCTGGTCATGGCTCACATCAAGAGCATCCTCCAGGATACCTTAGACCCACTCCAATTCGCATACCGCTCCAACAGATCCACAGATGACGCAATCTCAATCCCACTCCACACTGCCCTTTCCCCCCTGAACAAAAGGAACACCTATGTGAGAATGACTACAGCTCAGTGTTCAACACCATAGTGCCCACAAAACTCATCACTAAGCTAAGGACCCTGGGACTAAACCCCTTCCTCTGCAACTGGATCCTAGACTTCCTGACAGGCCGGCCCCAGGTGGTAAGGGTAGGCAACAACACATCTGCCATGCTGATCCTCAACACTGGAGCCCCTCAGTGGTGCGTGCTTACTCCCCTCCTGTACTCCCTGTTCACCCACGACTGCATGACCATGCACGACTCAAACACTATCATTAAGTTTGCTAACAACACAACAGTGGTAGGACTGATCACTGACAATGATGAGACAGCCTATAGGGAGGTGGTCAGAGAACTGGCAGTGTGGTGCCAGGGCAACTACCTCTCCCTCAACGTGAGCAAGACACAGGAGATGAACGTGGACTAGTGCGTACGGCCCAGTTCGTCACTGGGGCCAAGTTTCCTGCCATCCAGGACCTATATATTAGGTGGTATCAGAGGAAGGCCCCAAAAATGGCCAAAGTCTCCAGTCACCCAAGTCATAGACCGTTCACTCTGCTACCGCACAGCAAGCAGTACCGGAGCACCATGTCTAGGTCGAAAAGGCTCCTGATCAGCTTCTACCCCCAAGCCAACAGACTGCTGAACAGTTAATCAAATGGCCACCCGGACTATTTACATTGACCCGCCCACCTTTGATTTTACACTGCTGCTACTCACTGTTTATTATCTGTGCATTATTACTTTACTCCTAACTACATGTACAAACTAGCTCAATTAACCTGTACCCCACACATTAACTCGGTACTGGTAGCCCCTGTACATAGCCTCGGTATTGTTATTTTATTATGTTACTTTTTATTCATTTTTTAAAACTGTATTTAGTAAATATTTTCTTAGCTCTATTTCTTGAACTTCATTGTTGGTTAAGGGCTTGTAAGTAAGCATTTCACGGTAAGGTCTACACCTGTTGTATTCGGAGCATGTGACAAAATTTGATTTGATCTCCGGAGAGACCTGAAAATAGCTGAGCAGCGACGCTCCCCATGTCAGCGATTGGGTGCAGAGATGTAGCGGAGTCAGGCGCAGGACACAGTTTAGAGTAAAACAAACGAGTTTACTCAATAAAACAAACAGGCAATATTCCAATAAGGAAAATACAAAAACTAACACCAACGACAATCACTAAGACACCAACAATCACGGACAAAACAGAAAGGTATGCCAGAGGGTTAAATAAGGAACATGATATGGGAATTAGAAACAGGTGTGTGTAATACAGACAAAACAAAACGGAAATGAAACATGGATCGGTGGTGACTAGAAAGCCGGTGACTTCGACCGCCGAACACCACCCGAATAAGGAGAGGGGCTGACTTCGGCGGAAGTCGTGACACCCCATCCAACCTGACAGCGCTTGAGAGGATCTGCAGAGAATACCCAAGAAGACTCAAGGCTATAATTGCTGCCAAATGTGCTTCAACAAAGTACTGAGTAAAAGGCTCTGAATACTTACGTAAATTTGATGTGTTTTTAATTTTAATAAATTTGCAAAATAAAATAAAAAACAACCCATTTCTGCTTTGTAATTATGKGGTATTGTGGGTAGATTGATGAGGGGCAAAAAACGATTGAATCCAGTTTAGAATGATGCTGTAACGTAACAAAATGTGGAAAAAGTCAAGGGGTCTGAATACTTTCCGAATGCACTGTATACCATAATAGGTCAGACACACAAGCATGCAGACACACCTCCTGGGTGTTAATGTTTTTGTAAAGATTACAGGTGTCACACGTTTTTCATTCACCCTGATCCACAGGATCAACTACATTCCATCTTCTCTTTTGACCTCCATTGCTCATTCTCTCCTTCTTGTCTATCCTCCAGCTCTCCCTTTTTCATGATTTATGTTTACCTGGGCTCATAGCCGCGAGAAGTAGGGGTGTAACAGCATTGTGGGAGTTATGGGCATCTTTACGTTACATTGTTATCAGGTCGCTGTCTGTATTGGTGTTTTAGCTGGTATATCAGTCAGCAGGGTGTGGCTGCCTGGGCGTGTGAGTGTTGAGCAATGGGAGCAGATCCAATAATATGCCCATAACCCCCTCAAATCTGAATTAGAATGAAATATTTTTTATTTTATTTTTTTATATTTAAAACATTTTCTCAAAAGTAGCGCACTGGGCCTTTACTAGTATTAGCAGACTGATATAGACGCCTGTAGCACGAGCAAAACATTGTTTACCAGCAAAAAAAGTTGTATAATTAAGAAGAGTCTTTTTTGCAAGATTCAATACTTGGGATTGTAAGAATTGTTGCCCTGTCCCTTTCTCTGCAATTGTCATTCTAATGGATTTCAGAAATAACTAAACCCTGTCCTCAAATGTTTACGTCAAAAAGGTGCAAAGTTATGGGCAAAGACACAAAACATCCATACGAAATGAAATGTTTTTATTGATCAAATAACATGGAAAACAACCACTTTTTGTGGTGTAATAATTTACCATCATACAAACCACATAATGTACATTACTGTATTGTACACAAACTGGTCATCTAGGTTTGTAACTACACTTTCCATCACCATGAAGAAAAACAATGTACAGTAGAGTAATTGAGTACATTGAGACATCAAGTGGTTTGTGATGATGTGGATGACTTGGTTGAGCATGGCGCTTGCAATGCTAGGGTTGTGGGTTTGATTCCCACGGGAGACCAGTACGAAAAACTATGAAAATGTATGCACTCCCTACTGTAAGTTGCTCTGGGTAAGAGTGTCTACTGAAAAGGAATGAATAGACCATTTCAGTTCACACATAGAAATAAGTTGCATTTGCAAAGTTTCATTTCACCACACTGGGAGACATATATCAAGCAACTATTTTTATATTCCAACACTATTATCAGATTAACTGTTTGGTGCAKATAAATATCAGACTCAAGTTACAAATGCTGGTATACACTCAACTACAAATACATTTAGTTAGTACACTGGGCCTTTACTAGTCTTGTTTTAGCAGACCACATATAGACATCTTCAGCAGGGGCAATGTTTTTCTTTCTGCGTCGAAAACGTCGCAGCACCCCCCATCCCCCCTCCCAAACTACTTCCAGCGGTGTTGCCTGGGCTATGTTAGCAATAGCGGAACAGAGGAACTAATAACTGAATGCCTTAAAATCACACTTGTAATAAAGACATCACACACAAACACAGGGCCACAGTGCTACTATATAAGTTGATGTTGAGAGAGGTGTGTAGCCTCAGTCTAAAGGGCTGACATGGATAGGTGACGATAAAGCCAGGTAAAGGTCGTCTGTTACTAAGGGACAGTGTTTGATAAATATACCGATAAGAGTTGCATTCATCTCTGACACATATTACACACGCGCGCACGGAATCATGCGCACACACACACATCTAAGAAATCAATCTGAAGTATTTCCTCAGTACAGAAGTCCAAGGAACTAATTAACCTTGGTTAAACCGGTTTACATTCATATCATTGATTTATGGAGCCGTGTTGGTGCAAATCTATCTGTACACATACATAGATGTAATAGAAGGATAGTGTCTAAGAGAAGGGCAATAAAAAAAATGCATCACTGTATAATGCAAAATCCCATAACTAAGGCTATAAACTCTAGCTTTAAAAGTGCTGTCTCACCTGTGTAGACAGTGTTCCCTCTGAGCTGTGGACTCTAGTTTTTCCAGGTCGTGTTTCTTGCTGTGTTGAGAGGAGAGTCTGAAGGAAAGGGAGGATGTGAAACAGGTCTGGTTGGGGTTCCTGTTCAGAACTGCAGGTCGGCCGTGACTCTCCTCCCTGGTCCTCAAAGTTAGCTCTGGTCACAAACATCCCATATGGTATTAGAGTAGAGTTTATAACTAGACCTGTAATAGGTACTAATATAACAGTCCATGTGGATCTGCAGCAGACAGGTAAATCACTGCACACTGCTGTAAGTTCCCTCAGTTGTGTCCCCTGTAGTGCTGAGCGATTAGTGCTTTTTGAGGTCGGTTCATTTCGATTATTAAAAAAAGAAATAACGCTTTTCGATTTTTATATATATATTTTTTTAAACATGAAATGTTTTATGAAATAATGACTTTATAAAGCCAAAAATAGTGAACATTCAATTGCCAAAACATTAACTTATTCCATTGTCTCTCTCTGGTMCACATTGGGTAGACATCAATAGAAAAAGAGGAAATTACTATGAAATAATAAATATTTCAGTTGTGTATATAACTTAGCTTTTATTTGATTACTATTATTTTTCATTCCTTAAAGTAATCTCATCAGTAGCAGTCAGCCAGCCAGGCCATCTAATGTTATGTGCTCCCCATACTGTACTGTCTTTAATCATTCTATTTAGCTAGCCTGTCTAAGTATACTGCAGAGTGGTCTGACAAAATCATTTTTCTAGTTCTTCAAAGTAGATAAGGTATACTTTCACAAACGGTCTCTGTACCCCTTGTCGTTGCGAACATTGCTCTCTTATGCGGTCTATGCGGTCTGTGTGTATCTAACCTAATGTAGCAGGCGTAAAAGTGTATCCGTCCAGAGATCTGTATACAATGACGAGATGCTCATGTCTATTCCCTAACAATGGGAGTTGATGTTCCAAAGGCGGAAAGGCAGTCGACAAGCTTAGGTTCAAAATAAGCCCATAGAAACGCATTGGGCTTATTTTGGACCGATTTTGGCGAGAGTGCAACCTCTCGCTTCGCCTCTTCCTCTCTGATCTGTCTCTGTCATTGTATATAATTACCATGTTTCTGCGCTGACGTAGGTTGAGTTTACTTAATGAAAACTACAACTCCCTTCAGCCTACATAGTTCTTGACTTCATTTCTCAAATCTCTCGTGAATGATTTGATTTCTCTGGGCTCACAAAAAACTGAATGGAATTCAAGTAATTGAACCGATAATTGCTCAGCACTAGTCACCTGTGTCTATAAGGTGTGCGAGTTGTCTCACCTGTCTGTTCTATCCCCCCACTGTTGGCACTGAGTGGTGTTTGAGTGCACTGGTCAGTTTCCACTTCGTTTCCATGATGATTCTTCTCCTGGGACCACCTCACATCCTGGGGTCTCCTGGGGAACAACACACCTAAGTATCCATGGAAACCAGATCAGGTATGACCAGAACCTAAGTCCAATAATATGGAACTAGACCATAAAGACAAGGTCCAATCGGTCATAGGCAATAGCAGCAGGTGAGTGACTGTGATTCTAACACTCACATTATCTGTCTATCAGCCTTACCTGACATATAAAATAATTTGATTTATTTTAGAATGATCCGCTCCCGTCGCTCAACACGCCCAGGCAGCCACACACTGCTGACTGATATACCAGCTAAAACACCAATACAGACAGAGACCTGATAACAATCTAACATAAATATGCCCATAATGTTACAGAGCAACTATCTGACACACATCTATCTGATGATCTCAGTCTCTGCACAGACTAATCACAACCAGTCAGTATAATCCCACTAAAGAGCTGATTATTCACCCTGATTCTAAACATAATCTGGTCACTGGGAAAGGTACCAAAGTAATCAGAGAGTACTATACCTCAGGGAGATGCAGTGATTACCATCTCGACTACACTGTCTTGTCCTGTTCTGGACTGGCTGGCAGCTACCAGCATGGGCCAAGTTCAAATCAACTGTGACTACAGTTTAAAGCCTCTGGCTGTCTTTGGCATGGAAGTCACACGAGGATTCTCTGTCTCAGTCTGCCTCTTTGTCTGTCTGTCTGACTGTCTCTCAATCTGTCCATCTTCTGTTTCTTTAATTTTCTTTCTCCCTCCCTTTTTCTCCCTCCCAATACAGAGGCATGGCCCTATACTGTGGGTGAAACAAGCCATTACACAAGCTGCTACGCCTTTCCTTTAGAAAATACTTGTTGGCTGTAAGGCTTACTAAGCTCTGGATCATAACAGGACAACGTGGCAGGACATGCTATAAGTAGAGCTCTCATGATGCACAATCATTCCTTTAACTAGAGATGAATGCCAAATTCAACAGACTGCAGGGCAGATTCAGTCAATGTTTTTACTCCTTCTTTCTCCCACAGACCATGAGCCTATTGATGTCAACAAGGAAAAATAGGTGAACATGTTCTATTCACAGAAATACCACTGTTGGTTGCTGCCGGCGTTGGCCTAAATCTTCCAAACTATGATCAAACTAAACTGGAATGCTTACAGCACTGAGCACCTCAAGCCAAAGCAAACATCTATCCTAAGGAAAGCTTCACATCCGTTCTGAGTAAATAAAAGAGTTGGTCAAACCACTCTGCTCTCCACAGCAGCATGCATGTATTTCAAGGCCTATTTTCTTCAAAATGTCTAACATACCCAGCACGACATGCAAGATAATATCTACATGAAAGGTCATAGTCCTGTCATAAGATGTTCAAAATTATTTGCATAGATCAACCTTTCTGTAAGCTTATTGTGAAGCCATATAATGGCTGTCCATTTTGATCTTCACAGATGTACACTGAGTGTACAAACATTAGGAACACCTGGTCTTTCCATGACATAGATCGACCAGATGAAAGCTACGATCCCTTATTGATGTCGCTTGTTAARTGTAGATGAAGGGGAAGAGACAKGTTAAAGAAGGATTTAAGCCTTCAAGGGGATTTTGCTTTACAATAGGTCACAGGCGAAATTGTGGTGTAGATACTTGTGGGGACGAATAGTAGACGGGGGTCCAACATCTTAAAACAGATTTCCTGTAATTCTACACATTACTTTTTTATGGCTCTCTTGAGGCATAAGTGGAAGGATAAGTGGAAGTTGCTATTGCTATTTCCTCAGAGGATGATCTAGAAACACAAATAAATGACTGGGGGGGACGAATTGAACTGTTCTGAATATTGGGGGGAGGGGGTGTGGACGATGACATGTTCCCCCATCTCCGTGTCAATTTCGCCTAGGTTAGCCTATGACCTCACAGCAACCATTGGTAATGTCACAACCATCTGCCAGTCCCACCCCAACTGAATACTTGCACAGTGAAGGCAATGCTTTATAGCACAGATTTGTTTACCTTTTGTAGAGGGATTGATATGGGATTAAGAATGTTGACTTAATTGGCAAAGGAACAATTGTGAACATGCATGGAGGCCTATGGTTCTATACAAATGCCAGCACAACTATGTTTCCTAGGTGACGTTTAAAGTAACTGTCTAGTGAAAATCTCACTTTTAAAAAGTTACTCTTAACTCATACCCAGATAATGTTGTTGAATAGTCATATATTCGTATTTGTGGCCAAAACAAAAACCCCACCTCAAACWGACTGTTTCAAAAATGCTTGCTATTTTATGTTGGCTCATTAAATAAAGGTGAAATTGACTGAGCTGGCAAATCAGCAGTCTACTCGCATAGATACACAGGGTCCCCCCGTTACTCCTATGTTAAATTACTTACTTTACGCATAACCCGACAACGGCTGTATTTATTTGTATCATTCTACAAACATTTTGGATATGCTTGGTTGGTCATTTTTAACATACTTCCATGCCGTCTTAAATCATCAAACTACATCATACCTAAAAACACTGACTCTACACGTGAAAATGTTAGCATGAACAGATGTACATTCCATGCGATGGTCATTCACGATTATCAGCCAAAGAGCTGATTCCAATAGACTTTCTTCAGCTAGCTAATGTTAGCTAACTAACCCTTCTTTTAAAGCTAACACGAATAAATGTGGTTGCGTACTGTTTTGTTAGAACAATAGTATGAGAAAAGACCACCCAAATAAGTTTCATCAACTGCCCAAGGACCAGTTCTAACTAGCTATGTGTATTGCCTGTGTAAACCTGAAGATTACACCAAGTAGGTGTAGATATTGCCATAGGCTACTTTGGGCCATTTGGTAGGGTTGTCTGCACAGCTGGTCTTCGGCAAGTTGAAAGAACATATAGGCAAGGGAACAAGAAAACTTTTCTATATACCTAGAACGTTCAAGAGCAGGCAAAGACTGGAAGTCTTGGGGGAAAATTACACTCATATTTTAAATAATTATAGATTATATTTATATTATTTATATAACACTGGACAGTTACTTTAAAATGCCAGAGAGCATGCATGCATGTGTAAGAGTCATGCATACATGTGTAAGAGTTTATTAACTATCTGGCTGTTACATAAAACACCTCGAAAGTTCGTATCTTGCGTAAAATAATACAAGTTCAAACGCAAGTGGGCCTAGGCTGGACAAGAAGGCTAAAAGATAAAACCAAAACAAATAGTAAAACCCAACATGTCCAAATTATTTCGAATGATATCAGCCTACTGACCTCAAATTGATGCAAATTGATGGATTTCACAATTCCGTAGACTATCATTTGCAAAGAAGCAATTACAACTAAGTTTTAAAATAATCAAGACATTTACTCTGTCTTTTTCGTCCTTTTCCACTTTGCGTCTCTCTGGACAGGAAGCTTTGGCGCCTCTGTCTCTATCTCCTTCTCTCCACCTACAAATCTGAGATCTACCTTCGCCGCGTCATGTGTTGACATTATCAGACTACCTGTCTGCCGGCTCCCGTTTGGTTACCCTCCGTTAACCAATTGAGGAGGGRGGGAAGCTTAAAACACCGCCGGTGAAAAGGCAGAAAGGAATTTAAGTACATCTCCATTCCTGAGGCTGATCCGCCATTACTGGCACTCTCCACGTGAAATGTGTTTCCTCTCTCCCGCCTCTCTCTCCCTTGGGTGTGACCCAAGGTCACCKTTGTGCATGCGAACTGGACTGGACAGGTGCGGCGAAGAAGTTTCGCTTTCTGAAAACAACAGACCGTTAGGGAATCGATTAGATAAGGTTACTACCGAGATAAGGTGAGGGTCATTTCCATGCTGAATGTACGCATACTTCTAAACAAACCGACATTCAGTAAGAATTTGCGTTTGGCCTATAGGCAATAAAAAACATCGCGCTCTAAGCGTGTTCCTAAAGTAGACGAGTCTAACTTCTACACTTGCGGAGTTGAATGACTTAGTATTTAAATAGGTTACAGTCTGGCGCTGAGTAAATAATAGGTAATCTGGAATGAATTTCACATTTAGAACAGGAGACATAACGCCGCCGCTCGTTCTGAATTTAATTCAATTCAAATGGCTTTATTGGCAGGGGAAACATGTTTACACTGCCAAAGTGTAAATAGATCTCTCACGCTCTGTAATGTGACTGAATAGACACTAGAGGACGCAGCCACACTGGGCTGATTCGATGARGCGTTTGCATTTTTACATCTTGCACACGGTTTGATTTTTAGCAGTTTTTCTCCAGTTAAGAAATCAATATTAATCAGGATGTGTGTGGCGGTGCCTCTGCTGTTGTTCAGGATGACTCTGGAGATTGATGATGCGAGGAGGATAATTATTTTTTGGTGTCGAATCGTTGGAAGCCATTAATTATCCCCTTATTAACCCCCAATGAGAAATACACACATGGGTACAGACAGGTAGACACAATTACATGCACATTGAGACTTTCTTCGACACCCAGTCACCACATGCTCCCACACCACAAATGCATATAATCCAAGGCACTATACTAAACATCAATGTTAATCAATGATTGAGGCAAAAAGGAATAGATGGAGAGAGTTAGACAGAAATAAAGAAATTAGAGTTCTGTTGTGGCTGATGACACAAACGTATTTGGAATGAAGAGGTTGTGTGTGTGTGAGTGAGGTGTGGTTGTCAGACTGAGACAGCTAGGCTTTATATACTTCATAAGCCTCTTGTCACCTGAACCATAAATTGTCGTCAGGCCTTTACAAATACATTATCTCCACGAGGGATTCAAACGGGGCCAATTCATAACCAAGAATTGATTTTTTTAAAGTGGCCACATTGAGGGAGAGCCATTCAGGGCACGTCTTGTAGTTAACATAATTGAGTTTTATATGGCCTCCCAAAAAAGTAATCACAAAGGATAATCAGGGAGGGAACAATCACTCTGGGGCTTAATTTGTTAGTAAACAGGCTGAGACGGATTCAGGTTCTGGATAATCACTCAATTTCTTCTTTGTTTATTGTTTGTTTATTGTCAGGATCGCTTAGGGTTGGAGTTGGGCGGGGGCACACTTATAACAAGCCAGGACACTTCAATAATACCTTACATTTAGCTGTACAGCTGTTGCCTATACATCTAAGATGCCTTGTAAAAGAGCATCTGTTAAATTATCAGAGGTCAAGTGGTAAGTATTGCTTGTAAACGGGGCTTGAGATTTGTTCTGAAAACCCCTGAAACACACAGTGTACCAAACATTGCTCTTTCCATGACATAGACTGGCCTGGTGAATCCAGATGAAAGCTATGATCTCTTAATGATGTCACCTGTTAAATCCACTTCAATCAGTGTAGATGAAGGGGAGGAGACAGGTTAAAGGTTTTTAAGCCTTAGGACAATTGAGACATGGATTGTGTATGTGTGCCATTCAGAGGGTGTATGGGCAAGACAGAGAGTGTGTCAAGAACTGCAACGCTGCTGGGTTTTTCACACTCAACAATTTCCTATGTGTATCAAGGATGGTCCACCACCCAAAGGACATCCAGCCAACTTGACACATCTGTGGGAAACATTGGAGTCAACATGGGCCAGCATCCCTGTGGAACACTTTTGTCACCTTGTAGAATCCATGCCCCTAGGCTGTTCTGGAGGCAAAATGGGGTACAACTCAATATTAGGAAGGTGTTGCTAATGTTTTCTACACTCAGTCACAGATGTGTATGATATGTTGGATGATTTGTGCTTTCTCTGTGAAGTTTACAAAGAGAGTATAGAAATGCACTACCACAATACATGAAATGACCAATATGGATATATATTCAGAGCACAGACAGTTCCACGATGTTTGATCAATGCTTTGAACCGACTACCCACCCACAGTCACCTACACTTGATTGATGTGTCAGTCCATTTGTCTCCATGTATGGTGTCAGGTTTGTGGCTTACCTCTGTCAATCTCTACCTCTCCTCCAGTTGAAACATCACCATACATTATCCTCTTAGTACCTGCGGTTGTGTTACTAAGAGCAGTCAGGAGGTTTTTTATGACTGTATGAAAATGTATTAATGTGATCCTGAGGGAGCCCTTAAGGCTGCAGGGAGAGCTGTTGGAGCAATAGGGGCCCACAGGGAAATGTCTTTTTCATTTGAGCACCGTCCAAAGTGGCCGCATCCTACCACAACGACCAGAGAGACTTGCTCAAAGGCCCAGTGAAGTCAAAATGCTGTTTTGCCTGTGTTTTGCATAATATTGTACAACTGATGAAACTAACACTGTAAAAGTGTGAAAACATGTGATCAGTGTAGTTTCCTGATAGTTGCTGGTTGAAAATCTGTCTACACAGTACCTTCTAAACAGCAAGTTTAGGCTTGCCTGGTGACATCACCAGGCAGTATAGGTAAATAGGAAGTGGTGTAAAAAGTACCCAATTGTCAAACCTGAGTAAAAGTAAAGATACCTTAATAGAAAGTCACCCATTAAAATACTACTTGAGTAAAAGTCTAAAAGTATTTGGTTTAAAATATACTTAGGTATCAAAAGTAAATGTAATTGCTAAAATATACTTAGGTATCAAAAGTAAATGTAAATGCTAAAATATACCTACTTATTAAAAAATTCCTTATATTAAGCAAACCAGATGGCACCATTTTTTTTTTACATGTATTTTTATTTACAGATAGCCAGGAGCACACTCCAACACTCAGACATAATTTACAAACAAAGCATGTGTTTAGTGTGTCAGATCAGAGGCAGTAGGGGTGACCAGGAATGTTCTCTTGATAAGTGTGAGTTAGACAATTTTCCTGTCCTGCTAAGCATTCAAAATGTAACAAATACTTTTGGGTGTCAGGGAAAATGTATGGAGTAAAAAGTACATTATTTCTTTAAGAATGTAGTGAAGTTAAAGTTGTCAGAAATATAAATATTAAAGTAAAGTACAGATACCCCAAAAAACTACTTAAGTAAAAATAATTGAAAGTACTACTTAAGTACTTTACACCACTGTAAATAGCCCACCCCCCCAAGAAAAATAAATCCTGACAATATCAGCTAATTTTCAAGTTACATATCCGTCCCATTAGGCCCCTCCAAGTAGGTCTCTCGCTCAGAACACTCCTTGACAGTCCTAGCAAAGTTCTTGCTTGAGAAATAGTTTTCAAAATAAAAATATATTCCTCTAAGGTACTTAATTGTTACCCAGAAATGATTTGATATTGAGGATTAAAAAATGGCTGCATTGGGCCTTTAAAGAGCCAGCGCATTACAAACAAGAGAGGGAGAGAATTATTTAATTTTAAATTTTATTATTTTCATATTGTAAATATCCAAAGTAAGCGTTTGGCAATATGTACATTGTTACGTCATGCCAATAAAGCAAATTGAATTAAATTGAAAGAAAGAGAGAGAGAAACATTCTCAGAGCAGGTGAATCTAGCCTCTTTTGCTGTTTTGTTTTTGTCTTTTCTCTTGTCTTTCTCTCTCTCTGACTGATGACTTATACTGTGGAGAGTTATCTTGAATATTTGTCTATCTTCTCTGAGACAATGCACATTGCCATTATAAACATAAACAGACCTGGCTGCAGTCTGAGTTTGACTGGTTATACTTCTCTAGTCCTCTCTATCTCCTCCTCTCTTCTTTCACCTCTACCATCCCTCTCTCCTCAGTTCTCCCTCTCTCTCGCTCTCTCTCTGTCTCTCCAGGCTATACTGTCCAATCGGAGAGGGAGAAGTTAACCGCCCTCGGCCGCAGTATTGGCTTCTGGGTAATTAGCCTTAAGTGGAGACTGGCGGAGGGAGAACGGCACTAACAGATTAGCAGTTCTGAAGAGATGCATTCCTTCTAATCAATACAAGTCCATTTGTGGAAATGGAGCAATTTGGGGAGAAATACGCCCCTGTCCCTGGCCCAGACAGTATACACTTAGGCATGATAGGAGTAACAATCTCTCTCTCTGACTTTGGTTTGGTCCCTTCCCTTATTACCTGCCTTTCCTTCTTTATTTTCCAATTGTCTACTTTAGTCCCTCAATCTAGTCTCTCTAGATGTATTCTCTAACCTCCTTTAGTTGTCTCTCTTCTTCTGTTCTCCTCCCTCTCCCTCCCTTTCCTCTCTTTTCTCCCTTTTATTGTCCTCTTGGTACAGATAATAGCATAGAGGAAAAGACGAGTGGGATGGTGTGTGTGTTTATAGGTCTGGTGACCTGACCCTGTGACCTATGGTGTAATCACTGATTACATTAGCTCTGCAGTGACACCTCCTCAACTGCTGATGTCACCCCATAGAACATTATACTAGTAACCAGTCGCTCTGGGAGAAGGGGGACGACGACAACAGGTACAAGTGTGTGTGTGTGTGTGTGTGTGAGTATATTTGTGTTTGAAGGAATGGCTGGAGAGTGTGTGTGTTTGTGTGGGTTGTTCCACGAAATGAGTCCCATTTGGGAAGTGTAACTTAAAAAAATACAAATATTTTGTTCACCACATTTTTTACATTCTGTCATGACGAGCAAATGTTCATGACGAGCAAAACACGTTTTCCGTCTCAAGAGGTTCAATAAAAATWATAATATAGTAAGTGCCTATTAAGAGCCAAATAAAGTAACAGAGTTGACTGTAACAGGGTTGATGATTTCATGTTAAATCAGCCATAAATCCCCTTGGGACAGAGGGAATGGAAGCTTGTTGTGCGCAACAGGGAGGGTCAATTGAATGCAAGATTCACCAAAACATTTTTATTGCTAAAACATTTCTAGTATGACTATCTACGGGTAACAGGGTTGACGTGTTATGCTCGACCCGTTCAGTTTTCAACCACAAAACACCAGAAAGTGATAGAGAAGAGTAGAACCAGCTCACCTGCTTTTGCACAGATGTTCAATGTATCTTTTGAAAAAAATATTTAAAAAGGAAGAGTTAATTTCACGTTACAGTGTTGACTCTAAAATGATCATCTTCAGAAATGACTGTCAAAGCAAAACAATAACTAGGTCACAGAGAGTGCAGAGAGGAACATGTCAAAATGCTGAATTTAGTCTCTTTATCAAGTCTTTATCCATATAAAAAAGCAGATTTATTCAATTTTTTCATGTGGTCTATATTCAAGGACACTTCATTTAATATAACAGGCTTAACACAATTTCTTCTTCAAATATCAAAGGAACGCAAAAGGGGCTCATTTCGTGGAAGGACCTGTGTGTGTGTGGTCTGTCCTCTTCGTGATGAGAATCAGTAGGATTAGATGAGGTCTTGGTCCATTGGGTTTCTTAAGGGTTGTAAAGAGTGCAGGTCATTAACTAAAGACTCTCTCTCTCTGTTTCTCTCTCTGTCTCTCTCGCTCTCTCTGTTTCTCTCTATCTGTTTCTCTCTCTTTCTCTCTTCTATTTTTCTATTTAGTGGTTATTTATACTCTAACTGTTCATGTTCTCTGTCTTGTTAGCTCACTGGACTCTTTCTGTCTGGCGCCTTCACTTATTTATACAAAAGCTTGCAATGTACGATTTATCCTAATTCACTCCGTTTAACCCAGTGTCATGTTTACTCTAACTGTTTGTGTGTGTCTTTGTGTGTGTGTGTATTGTAAACACCCAGTCATCCCTCACTGCTACCTCCCTGTTCACTCCTACAGTCCATCCATCCTTACTACCATGTGTGAAACTTTGATTATGGAACACTTAAAGCTGTTATCACATTCTCTTATGAAACACTATATGAACTTGCAGTAACAACACCTCAGTAAGTAGGTTATGATGTGAACACGATACGGGTCACAACCATCACAGGACTACTGTTAATGAGAGAGAGAGAGAATAGAGTGTTGATGTAACCCATAGATCAGAGGGGGTGAGCTGTAGTCTGATGTCTGTCTAATGGGATTTCTGTTACTTCCTCCTAATGTTCCTTCCATCTTGTATCCCCACGATGACCAGTCTCTAATCCAATCAGCAGAGAGGCAGCGCTCACTCACCCACCCCAAGGTGGGCAACATTTATCTTTAGAGGGAGTAAGGGGGTGAGGTGGGGGGTTATGCAGTGGAAGAGGTTGGAGAGAAGAGAACAAGGGGAGGTGGAGTAGGGGTCAAGGGAGTGAGAGGAGGGTCCAGTTAAGGTTTGAGGAGCATGGGGGTGGAGAAAGAGGTTTTTAAGGAGGAGGCTGTAGGGTCAAGAGAGGTAGCATAGAGGGTTCAGTTAAAGGTTGTGGAGAATGGGGAGGTTTTGAGGGAGATGTAGGGGTCAAGGAGGTAGAGGAGGTTTCAGTTTAAGGTTGTGGAGAATGGGGGGAGTTTTGAGGAGGAGGATAGATGAGGGTCAAGGGAGGTAAAGGAGGTTCAGTTAAGTTGTGGCAGAATGGGGGAGAGTTTTTGAGGAGGAGATGTAGGGGTCAAGGGAGGTAGAGGGGGTTTCAAAGGTTTAAAGGTTGTTGGAGAATGGGGGGAGGTTTTGAGGAGGAGTGTAGGGGTGTCAAGGAGAGTAGAGGAGGGTTCATTCAAGGTTTGGAGAATGGGGGAAGGTTTTGAGGAGGAGGTGGCCACAAAAAAAAACCAATAAAAACAAAAAAAAAAAAAAAAAAAAAAAAAAAAGGTCAATGACCAGAGTACGGAGGGTTCAGTTTAAGGTTGTGGAGAATGTGGGGGAGGTTTTGAGGAGGAGATGTAGGGTCAAGGGAGGTAGAGGAGGGTTCAGTTAAAGGTTGTGTGAGACAATGGGGGAGGTTTGAGGAGGAGATGTAGGGGTCAAGGGAGGTAGAGGAGGGTTCAGTTAAAGGTTGTGGCTGAATTGGTAGGGAGTTATGAGCGAAGGACGAATGTCTAACCGGCGTATATCAGGGAGGTAGAGGAGGGTTCAGTTAAGGGTTGAAGAAAAAATACAAAAACGTATAAAAGATTTTATCTTTTGTCTCTGTATTTCATCATTTTCCTTCAATTCGCAAAAGGCTGAATGTTTCTCAATGGCGAAAGCATCCGAGCGAGCGAAAACAGCGCCCCTCTGTTTCTGTATGTGTGGGCCATCGATCTGATGCTGTCTGGTCAAAATAGTATGACATTTTTGCTGCCAGTAGCATTGATTGCAAAGGAAGCCAGCGAGCATTTGGCCTCCCTTGATAAATAAAAAAWAATAATAATAGCCCATCAGCGTTGAGCTGAGTTAGGTCAATTGTGAATGGTCCTGGCGCAGCAAAAAACAGTGTCAAGGGAAGCCAGTTTGGATTTAGCTTCACTCMAATCACATCTCATTGAGAGCAATACATCATTGACAGAAACAACTTGAATTGTTTAATCTCTTTGTGTTGTTGTCCTCCGGTGGGTAGCTAGCTAGCTAAAATTGTCCATTTCCTAAATTACCCATGGATGGAGATAAGGATTTGGACTTGTGGTTTTACTTAATTATCCGTACAGGCCAATGACTATAACGGCGATTCTGATCCAACCATAAATGCATACATTGTGCCCCTGGACTGAGAGGATGGAAGTTCAATATGCAGACAGATGTATAAGGCTAATGTTAACTAGCTAACGTTACCCGTGATTGGAAGTTAGGCTAGCGAGCAAGCATTTTAGCAAGGTAGCCTAGGACAAAAATAAATTAAAGTGTTTTGTCAACATGAAAGAGAGGAAGATGGCATTGGTGTTCCTCAACAAGTAGGGTRAGTCAACATGTTTTTTTATACTTGCACGAACGCAGGCGCACACACAGACACACACACACCCATACACAAAATCAGAACCATAGACAGCAAAATCWAATTTAGCTTATGTTGATTGGACTAAATTGTTTTTGGTATCGTTTAGTTGTTGCTGTAGTAGACTAAGCAGAGGTGATTTGATGATGTTGAAGTTGAAATGGTGCTGGAATAGCGGCGGCCGCTCCTGTTTTCTTTGCAACTTGCGGTAACTCTCCGTGGTTTTAAATAATTAGATGTTAAGTAGTCATTAACTTGCTTGATGATGCTGTAGATCATGTAACTGTTTGTTACATGCAATATGGTCTGTGGACTTCACCGGACAGAGATTGCTCTCCGGTTTTGTGATGAAACAAAGGTGTGGTTGAATTTATTCTGACACTTTGTATTCTTATTGTCTCGGCCTTAGGCCTATACAGTGCATTCGGAAAGTATTCAGACCCCTTGACTTTTTCCACATTTTGTTATGTTACAGCCTTATTTTAAAATTGATTAAATAAAAACATGTCCTCATCAATCTACACACAATACCCCATAATGACAAAGCAAAAACAGGTTTTAGAAATGTTTGCAAATGTATTAAAACAGAAATACCTTATTTACATAAGTATTCAGAACCTTTGCTATAAGACTCGAAATTGAGCTCAGGTGCATCCTGTTAACATTGATCATCCTGGAGATGTTTCTACAACTTGAATGGAGTCCACCTGTAGTAAATTCAATTGATTGAACATGATTTGGAAAGGCACACACCTGTCTATATAAGGTCCCACAGTTGACAGTGCATGTCAGAGCAAAAACTAAGCCATGACGTCGAAGGAATTGTCTGTAGAGAGCCAAGACAGGATTGTGTCAAGGCACAGATCTAGGGAATGGTACCAAAAATGTCTACAGCATTGAAGGTCCCCAAGAACACAGTGGCCTCCATCATTCTGAAATGGAAGAAGTTTGGTCCCACCAAGACTCTTCCTAGAGCTGCCAGCCCAGCCAAACTGAGCAATTGGGGGAGAAGGTCACTCTGACAGAGCTCCAGAGTTCCTCTGTGGAGATGCGAGAACCTTCCAGAAGGACAACTATTGTGGTAGTTATTGTCACATATAGGGACAGATATAATACTATAGAGCAAAAACATGTGTACATCAGACCACAGGAGGGKAAGGYGACACTTAAGTGCATAGGACAGCTGGACATACTAATGTTAGAGGGACACAAAGTCTACTAGTCCTAATAAGGGCAAACATACCGAAGAGCACACCAAGCTAAACATAAGTACGAAGGCCAAAGACATAGGCCCATAGGAAAGTTGGACATATATTATTTTTAGGACATGAAGGGGTCCTGCTACCATTATAACCTAACTGAAAGCAGATATGGGCGTTATTGGGCGTGAACAAGCAGGAAGCTTAAACTAAAAGATAATGGTGGCAGATGGACTGAGGGAAGTAACTTCATTTGCATATAGGGTGGACTCATATGCTGTATGTGTATAAGAACAGAGCCAGTGCTTAGGGAAGTGGGTTGTTCCGCGGACAAGCACGGCTTCTGATATTTTGTATTAAAAGCCTTTATTGAATTCACAAGTTCTTGTAAGTGTTATATTTGTAAGACGATTTTCCACCACACTATCTATGCAGCACCACCAATCAGGCCTTTATGGTAGAGTGGCCAGACGGAAGCCACTCCTCAGTAAAAGGCACATGACAGCCTGCTTGGAGTTTGCCAAAAGGCACCTAAAGACTCTCAGATCATGAGAAACAAGATTCTCTGGCCTGATGAAACCAAGATTAAACTATTTGGCCTGAATGCCAAGTGTCACTTCTGGAGGAGACCTGGCACCCTCCCTGCAGTGAAGCATGGGGATGGCAGCATCATGCTGTGGGGATGTTTTTCAGCGGCAGGGACTGGGAGACTAGTCAGGATCGAGGGAAAGATGAACGGAGCAAAGTACAGAGAGATCCTTGATGGAAACCTGCTCCAGAGCACTCAGGACCTCAAACTGGTGCGAAGGTTCACCTTCCAACAGGATAAAGACCCTAAGCACACAGCCAAGACAACGCAGGAGTGGCTTTGGGACATGTCTCTGAATGTCCTTGAGTGGCCCAACCAGAGCCCGGACTTGAACCCGATCGAACATTTCTGGAGAGACCTGAAAATAGCTGTGCAGCGACTCTCCTCATCCAACCTGACAGAGCTTGAGAGGATCTGCAGAGAAGAATGGGAGAAACTCCCAAAATACAGGTGTGCCAAGTTTGTAGAGTCATACCCAAGAAGACATGAGGCTGTAATCGTTTCCATAGGTGTTTCAACAAAGTACTGAGTAAAGGGTCTGAATACTTATCTGAATGTGATGTTATATGCAAAAAAATGTAAAACCATTTTTTGCTTTGTCATTATGTGGTAATGATAAGGGAGAAAAACGATTTCATCAATTTTAGAATAAGGCTGTAACGTAACAAAATGTGGAAAAAGTCAAGGGTTCTAACTACTTTCCGAATGCACTGTAGGTTTTTCTTGCTTGGGTTCCCCAGTGATTTTACCCACGCACCACTGCTCTCTTCTTTCTCCCACCCTGTCACTTTTCACAGACTGAATTGCAGGCCATTCTGGATGATTCCCTCGTGAGTGCTTAGAGGCTTCCTTTGCTTCSGTTCTCGGGGGAAAAAAGAGATGGAGGGATGGATGGATGGAGTGGGTAAATAGAGGAAGTAACGCCTATTCATCTTGAGAAGCCACTTGTCAATAAAGACAAAGTAGTGTAGAACAGACACATTTACAGTAGGGCCCTGTTCAATCAAATAGGTGTTTCGTGATAAGTCAAACTATAAGGGGTGAAGGCTCACCCTTTTTTTTTTACAATCTAAAGTGCTTTGTAAATGCAACCATTATATGGGGTCTTGGCCACTGCCTGAAATACAATAGTAAGGCAAGAATGGCATATTTTTTCTTTTCTACCCTCAACATGACAACCATGGAAATCAATGCATTTCACTCAATAGAATTCCAGTCAAAAAGAACTGAGCTGGAGTACATTTTTGTATTGATTTCCAATTTCATACATTGATTCTTGTGCAATTATTTGATTGCTCGTCACCGAGACACAGTGTATAGGCATCAACTATTGCTAAATGGACCCCCATACCAGTTGAACAATAGCATATATAATCTTCGAAGATATTGTATCCTATTCATCCCAAGTGCCTTTTAGAAGCGCTAGTTTTCTTTCTATACAGTAATATCCCATTTAGTTAATCTGTCTCAAATTGATCTCCTCCAGGTCGCGGTGTGTGTGTGTACATACTGTTTTCAAGAGGTCAATACCAACGGTTATTAGTTCAGACCGCTCTCAGGTGGTCGAGGCCTCTGTGTACCCCAAAGGGGGCTCTTTAGAAGGGGTGCAGCCTACCCCCAGATGTTACCCCTCTTACCTAACGAGATTTGGTGGATCCGTCACAGTCTCTGAGTGGAGTTTAAGGGCAATAAAACTGTTCTAACAGAGATTGACACTTTTTAAACACAATTACTTAAAAAGGCTTGAAATGGTACATTTAAATACTATCTCTTTATGGCCTGGTGAAGGGGGCCTTGACACACAATATTTTTAAGGCTAAGCGAGAGAGAGAGAGAAAGAGAGAGAGAGAGACAGAAAGACGGGTGAAAATGGAGAGAGAAAGCAGCCAAGACAAACGCCTTTTCTGACCCATGTACTGTATGTCCACACATGCTTTCACAGCAGAATGACTACTATGATGAAGAAGAAGATGATGAGGAGCAGCTGGACAGTGATGCCATTAATGATGATGATGTTCAGGGATTGGCCGCTGCCCGTGTCCATTCAGACTGCCGCCTCAGCAGGACCCGATTCAGCTGCCCCAGTTACTGCCCCACTCACTTTTCTGCAAGCTGGCCCTTTCCTYTGCCCGATGGCACTCAAACTCAGCTCCATCCTCCGTCTTTTTTATGATTACCCCACATTTCCTTTCTTCTCTATCCCTCACTCTTTTTCTCTCTCTCTCGCTCTCTCTGTCATTTTCTCTCTCTCTCTCTGTTTCCCTCTCTCCCTCTCTCACAAACCCTCTCTCGCTTTCTTTCTTATTTTCTGTCTTTCTTATCTATTCTCATTTCCTGACAGTTCATGTTTAATCTGGCCTCTTGATGATGATGATGGCAGCAGCAGCTGTAATAATGCTCTGGCCACTTTATTGATAATGTGTCAGAGAATATCTTAGTGTCGTTATTGAACACCTCCCGTCCGACCAGAAAACCCCAATTGCATTTACCCATTTACCGAAGAGGAGGGTGGAGAGGAAGGAGGGATGAATAGAGAGAGGAGGAGAGTAGGGAGGGGGGCATAAGCGATCAATATCTAACAGTGAATTAAGTAATAGCATATTTTGTGTCAATGCATATTACAGCGTGTTTAACAGCAGAGGGCCATAACAGCCTTGCTCCATATCGCTATAGCGACCAGATCAATACAACACAGAGAGAGAGGGCCTGTCTGCCAGACAATGTCATTGGCTATCATCATAACTATATGAAATTGTGGGAGAACAATATGAAAATCATTTCGATATTTGGGTCGTTCTACCAATTTGATGCCTTTTAAGAAGTGTGACTTGGTCCCAACATTTTTTAGATTTCACCCAATTTTAACATTGTCATAAAGAGCACGTTTAACGTAATAAAAACATGTTTCCCATCTCAAGGTTATCAATAAAAAATTATAATATAGTAAGTGCCTATTAAGAGCCAAATAAAGTAACATAGTTGACTGTAACAGGGTTGATGATTTCTTGTTAAATCAGCCACAAATCACCTTGTGACAGAGGGAATGGAAGCTTGTTTTGCGCAACAGGGAGGGTCAGTTGAATGCAAGATTCACCATTTTTTTTTTATTGCTAAAACATTTCTAATCAGTCTATCTATGGGTAACAGGGTTGATGTGTTATGCTCGACGCCTCAGTGCTTCACCACAAAACACCAGAAAATGGTCAAGAAGAGTAGAACCAGCTCACCTGCTTTTACACCATGATTTGACTATTAGATGTTCAATGTTTCTTTAAAAATATATATTTTACATGCAATAGTTTCACTATTTTAAAACGAGAGTTAAATTCACTTAACAGAGTTCAGCTTAAAATAAACGGACAAATGTAAATGAATCACTAATCACATGAAATGAATAGTAATCTTCAGAAATGACTTTGTCAAAGCAACAAAATAACTAGGGCTTTACAATGATGGTGTAAACTTGGAGACTTTGGGTTGAAGTCTTCCTAGAAGTGACACAGGAATGACTGAGGGATATGTCAAAATGCTGAATTTATTCATATAAAAACAAATCTGATTTATTTAATTATCCATGTGGTCTATATTAAAGCATCATTCATTTAATATACAGGCTTTTAAAATTCAATATTGGTGCACAATTTCTAATTAAAGGGACACAGAAGGCACTCATTTGATGGAACAACCCATTTACCTCTGGCCTGGCATATTAGTATGCGTTTTTATTTTATTACTCTCCCAAGGCTCTGGTGTATAGATATAGTTTCCATCTATTTTGATTGGATTTGACAGTTGAAAGGGGGGGGGGGGGGGGGGGGGGGGTGGGGGGGGGGGGGGGCCGGGGGGGGGGGGGAGGTTGGTTAAGTCCCAGGTGGCTACGGTGGTGACCCCAAGCCAGGACAGCTAATATACATACAATGTAGCCTCCCTCTGTGTCAGCGTACCTGCCAAGAGTTCTGAACCTTTAAGACACCAGCATGCAGGAGTAACCCTCTAGAACTGGACTCTCAAATGTAGTATAGTTTATATTTTAGTGAACCGTATTGTAGCTTAATCCTAATATTAGTTTATAGTTTGACGCATTTGCTTAAAGTGTTCATGCAATTATATTCCATCTAATCTCAAACATGCTATCAATGGATTTCGCACATATAGATTGGGGAGGGGTGCGAGGCACGTGTCACGAGGCTAATTAAATAGTCGGTGGGGCGCGAGGTGACAGCTGTGTGTGGTCGATCAGTTGCAGAGGGACTCAGCAACGAGAGAAGGAAAGGGAGGGGGATCAATAAGCGCGCCTGTGGGAGCCACTTTCGCAGTTTCACTGTCTCTGGTGGGCTGTCTGCACGAGGCGAGCCCCCGTTCTTAGAACATTTTTCGGTCCTCGAGCGCGTGAGGGTGCCGGTACGAATCCCATTAGAGCATCTTGCTCACTGCAAAGTAAAAACCGGAAATTTGGGTGGAAACCATGACAACAGCAGAGACTGAGAGCAGAGTCGCAGTCAACAAACTGGCAGTAGACCGGTGAACTCTGATGTGAGCGAAGGAGCTTTTTTATTTTTACAATACCATTTTTATTTCAAAGCTCTGTCTTTTTCTCTGTCAAGTATGCAATCATCTAAGAAGAGCGCGGAGCAGAATATCCTGAGAGTTCTATGCGGAGTGATGGTCATGGCCTCGAGCAGTCACGGCGCAAGAGTTGTCAGTGGTAAGTTGATGATGTGATCATTTTTATGGTTAGTTTTTCACATATTGGTCTACTTTCAATGATCGTATAAAACAAATAAGCGTTATAAAATAATAACATTTGAATATTGGTGGTATTTCTGTTATCTTCAAGATAAGAATAATCAAATAATAATTCCTTAACCATTCTCATCAAACAATAATCTCAACCATAAACTACCAGTAAAATGTTATCTTTTGTGACTAGGTTAAAGTTATAGGCCTATAGCTCATCATCATCATAACCACCACCACCATCATCATCATTAAAATTAGATGGACATTTGTGAATTTTGTTAGGATTGGAAAATATACATCAATCTATAAGATTAGGTTATCTGACACAAAGAAAAAAAAATTCCACATGGAATCATGTTTTCTATTCCTTCCATTGTTCATGTCAAAAATGTAAATACATGTTAACTGCTACAGTTTTGCTTTTATTGCATTGCTACAGTTACAGATGATGAGGTGTGTCACATGTGCTTGCTTTCATACATGTGTATGAATGTGTGTGTGAGCCTGTTGGAGTTGGTTTACCCTGGAAACGGGATTTATTGGTTTTATTGACTGTAAAGATTGTGTCTATTTACTGTTCCTTCCCTCTGTGACTAAATGTAGCAATATCTATGATTTATATCAGACTGCTATTCTACATGTGTCAGGGCTGTCGGTGTCATAGGGCAGGCAGCTGACTTAACATGTTTGCATTCAAATCCATTACATACTGTAGAGAGAGAGCAAAGAGAGAGAGAGAGAGTCTTATAGTCAGACAGATGACAGATGGAGAGAGTGAGGGGAGAGTGGACAACTTTTATTTCATTAGTGGTGAGATATGCCCCTCTTTAACCTAAAATGTCCTTACTATGTGATTTAGTCTAAATAAACTGAAAAAGTGGCACAGATGAGGGAGAAGACAAAGTGACAGAGGGAGAATCAGTGAGAGAGAGGGGTTGATGTTCCAAGATAGGGAAAGTGCAGAGGATGAAAAGGGGGTGAGGAAGAGGGATGAAGGAGAGAAACAGAGGAAGAGGTGAAGGCGGGTGAAGGAAGAGGTGAAGGAAGAAGTGAAGGAAGAAGTGAAGGAGGAGGTGAAGGAAGAGGAGGCTGTTAGAGGAAAAGAAAGGGAAGAACTGATGAATATGTGGATCTGAGGAATCAGAGCAGAGGAGGCCGGATAGAGGGAACCAATGAATAAAGGAGAGAGAGCGAGAGAGGAAGAAAGAAAGGGAGAAAGGAAAACGATGACGCTTTGGGTTGAGAAGAAGAATTTTGAGGTATCAGAACAGGAAGATGAGGCAGGATGGATGGAGGGAATGAACGAAGAGAGGAAGGGGGTGAAAATGCTGAGTCTGTTGGTCGTCTGTGCGCCCCGGTCCAAAGTGATGATAGTGCAGATCTGATCTAGACCAGGCAGCCAATCATTTAAAGTACCTCCTGGCCACACTGCTAATGTTATTATTAGGCCTCTTTAACTGCCTGTGTATTAATCACTGGTATTATTCACTGATGCACGCATGCATGCATACACACACACACGCACACACACACACACACACACACACACACACACACACACACACATATTCATGTACACACACACACGTTTTTTTATGAGTCAGTCCAGAATCTGGGCCAGATCCGCCACTTTTCACCCACTTAACTGCCATCATAGAGTACAGCTTTATAATGCTGAATATTGTGTGCTGCATGTGTGTGATTATATTTGTGTGTATGTGTGTACCTGTGTGCGTGCATACTTGTGAAAGTACACGTGTCTACTCTGTGTTTGTGGGTGTGTCTACTCTGTGTTTGTGGGTGTGTCTACTCTGTGTTTGTGGGTGTGTCTATTCTGTGTTTGTGGGTGTGTCTCCTCTGTGTTTGTGTATACGTACAGTACAGCATGACTGCTGCTTACTGTAAATGTCATATCAGTGTGTGAACACATCCAGTAAAAGTATGTTTGTGAGCGGTAACAAGGCTGTTCTAGAAGTGGGCCTCCAGCCTACAGTGTGATCAGCAGCCCTGTTACTACAGTCAGTTAGCTAGAGTCACTTCCTGATTGACAGAGGATATTGACTACACTAGGAAAGTTTGACGGTAAATTCTAAGGTACTGAGAGGATGCGAATGCGATGACCACATCCTTTTGGCGGGAAGCCAAAAGTCGTTAAGGGTGTGTGTGTGGGAGGGGGTCGAGGGATTGTGTACAACTGATAAGTTCAATGGAGATGTTTGCATTCACTTAAGACCTTCAAACCACTTCTTAAGATCAACAGAGAGGTATCTGAGTCACTGAGGTATCACTAATATGAACTGATTTTTAGATTGATAAATTAGTTGTTTGATGAGGTGGTTGATTGACAGGTGGGTTGGTTGATTTGTGGACTGGTTGATGGATGTACTGACCGGTGGAGGGGCTGATTGGGTGTAGATACAGTAGTCTGGTGGATTTACTGATCACTGATTACATGATGGATGGTTTGTCAGATAGACGGAGGGAGGAAAAGACAAACACAGCCACGGCCACAGGAATGAGTAGAGAACAAGGAAGTACCTTGATTTTGAAACGGTGGCGGAACCATTACTTGATGGCATTGGCTGTATTACTGGCATACTGATCTCGGCAAACAAAAACTGAAAATCTCACGTAAATTACTACCATATATGTTACGTAGTCTGTCCACGATAGATTACCGGCATACAGTAGATGCCTAAATTGACTCCTATTGCATACAACTGACACAGATAGATTTGACATAATTGTTAATTGATTAATTAATCAATCCTTATGTAAATTGTTTACTTACAATTAGGGTAGTGACGGTCATGGAATTTTGTATGACGGTAATTGGCCAGCCAAGTGACCGCGGTCACTGTAATAATCGTTTGAATATACTTATTTTTTGAAGACGCACATTTTCGGCTCTCCTCCGCTCCCGACGGCATGTGCTGCCATAGAAATAGAAGGAATAGAATGGGCGTCCCCATTCGAGTCAGTGATAGCATAGTCAGTGGACTGATGGCCATTGCGTTGAGCAGAGTAGGAAGTAAAAGCAGGAAGAAAAAGCAGGAAGTGTACCCATCAATATGTGCTGTGATTTGTTGATTCAACTCAACTAACATTACAAAAAATACATTCCATGGCCTGTGCCACATACGTTAACATCATCTGAATAAACATTCTAGGGCTGTTGTGGTGACAGTATTACCACCACACCGGCGTTCACGAGTCATGACGGCAGTCAAATTCCACGTGACCGTTTAGTCACGGTAATTTGGCTTCTCCAAGCTCTGATGCTGCTGTAGGTCTTTTGTAGCCTATCAAACTTGCAAACTGCCCGGTACTCAGCACTCTATTATCCTTCTAATCATTCTGACATATACCTGGCTGAAATGAAAATAAACCACGAAAAAAGCGTCCTCCATTCACTATTTAAATGCCAAGATGACATGTATTTTTTCCCCCTTCCTGTTTTGAGACAGGTGCATGATAGTGGCCCATTCTAAATCAAAACTAATTTCACACACATATTATTTAGTATATGTAAAGACAAGATTAAATCAAGAATAGTCTGATGGGTGACAATATTAGCCTATCACTTGTGAATGATGCCCAGTTTGTGTGCAGTAAGGCAAGAAACAGTGCATCACTTCCATCCCGCCTTTTTCAAAGCATAGTCGCGCCTATCTAGCCCATAGGCCTATATGTTTTGAAAAGGTTTGTATCACAACTAAAGTGGCCAAACAACTTCTTAAAATGAAGCACATTAATCCGCTTTACAAGGTGTTTAGAGCCTAACTGGCATACATATGCAGCGCGTGACTTTCAAGTTTGGGGAAGATCATTTTCACCATAAAAATACACCTTTATTATAAAAGCCTTACATGCATAATCGCATTTGCGGTCACTTTTGAGATTTGTGTTTTCCCGCTAATTGATTGCATTTTGGAACATTTGAGCTTATGTCGTATGCGCATTGCAACACTTATAATATGAAGAAATAGCCTAATAGTTTATGAACATTTTAAGCTAATAGTTCTGATCCGTTGCATCAGCCTCATTGCTTTTAACATGTTTGTTTTTTTATGCTAGTGATTGTATTAATTTGGGATCTATCCTATCCCACAACTGTCCCAGACTACGCACACATGTGCGTCTTCACTTGTAGCCTGTGAGAAGGACTCGATCATGTGATGGACATTGGCTAATAAGAATTGAGATATCTCAGAGAGCCATGTGAGTGAGAGGTGCTTCGGAGCACGCTGCCGGGGGAATTATAATTATTAGATTCAGCACAAGGGCACAACGGCCACTGGCCGCAAAAGGCATGGATTTTTGTAGGGGGCATTACGGCCAAGCAAAGGGGACGTCGCCGGGAAATTCGAGGCATTATCAAGTGTTTGTCAAATTGTGAATGAGAGACTGATGAAGTGTGTACAGGCTGCACAAAAAACAAAGCAAAGCTCATGCCTTTCATGCAACTTTTTTCAAATCATCATTAGAGTCACATCATGTAGCCTTAGAATGTATTAAAAATCTAAACATATAGCCCAACGTAACTCTAAATTAAGCAGACAGGAGGACCTGTTTCTTTTTTAACCGCTCCACAAAGAATAGCCGCATGTGTGCACTCCCTCAAATCGTTTTGGAGAAAATATCCTTTCTATTTTATTCAGCTTTTGTATTCTTCATACTATAAAATAATATAAAATAATGCCACGGAATTCTAAGCAAATCTTGTTTACTAAAGGAACTAGTGTAGCCCACAGCCATATGGCATAGCCAGATCCGGGCCAAACATAAGGACAACTCACAGTATGCTATTCTGTTAATCTGAAATAGACTACATTTTCGTCATAGACCTGTCTAAAATAAGTCATGGATTTATTGGCATGGTGTAGGCTATTTTAAATGGATTTATTATACTTTTAGAAAAATTTAAATGTTCCAAAGGTCTGCATCAGTCGCTTGTAGGCTACTGTATGCATGGAAGTAAGGAGATGCTAAATGTATTTTTGTCAATTACCTTGAGACCGGCAGTTATTTGCTTGACAATCACCGGCTAACAAAGTTTCATGACCGTCACAGCCCTATAACATTCCCATGAACATTTTTGCATCACAATACCAGGCAGCAATTTCGAGTGTACCCATGATTTTACCAGTCAATTAGCCAGAGGTTCCAAGACCCTTCTATTCATTCTATTTCTATGTGTGCTGCTGATGCAGGGAGGGGGTGTGTTCCGATCTTCATCCATAACCGTCGGTTACATGGTTAGAAGGTAATTGTGCGAGCCCTACATGCAATCAATAGATAGATTGATGATCTCATTTGCCTCCAGGTCAGACGGTGTGTCAGGGAGGGGAGGAGCGCCCATGCTATAAGATTGCCTACTTCCGGGAAATGACCAGCCGGATTGCATTCAGCGAGGCCAGACAGGCATGTGAGATGGACGGAGGGTCATTGCTGAGTGTAGAGAGCGCTGCGGAGCAGAGACACATAGAACACCTGCTACAGGTCAGTGTGTGTGTGTGTGTGTGTGTGTGTGTGTGTGTGTGTGTGTGTGTGTGTGTGTGTGTGTGTGTGTGTGTGTGTGTGTGTGTGTGTGTGTGTGTGTGTGTGTGTGCGCGTGTGTGTGTGAGTGTACAAACAAAAACAACAAACACACTCTCTCAAAGTGTTACAAGCACAAACATGTTAATATATTTCTTATTTACTTATAATATACTTACAATATATATATTATTTCTTACAGGAGCTTCGGACCTCCTCAACAGGAGCAGGGACAGAAACGGGGGTAGGAGCAGGTACCGGTAATGGAGGAATAGCAGACGGGGATTTCTGGATCGGGCTGATGAGGACAGAAGGAGAACACACACAGGAAAACGGCGGCTTCGCCTCCTGTCCTGACCTCTACCTCTGGACCGATGGGAGTGTGTCCCAATTCAGGTGTGTATGTTTCACACATCAACTGTTACTTTGGTGAGGCTTTTGTGTATGTCTGTATTTTAATTTGAATATGTGTATTATTGTGTGTGATTGTGTGTGATTGTGTGTGTTAGGAACTGGTATTTTGACGAGCCGTCGTGCGGAGGGGAGGCATGTGTAGTGATGTACCACCAGCCTACAGCGCTCCATGGGCTGGGCGGGGCCTACATGTACCAGTGGAACGATGACAGGTGCAACATGAAGCACAACTTCATCTGCAAGTACGAACCAGGTACGCAGCATCACACAGGTACGCAGCATCACACAGGTACGCAAATGTCACGGCAGATGAGATGAGTTCTGTGTGTTTTGTCGAGTGTTCTATACGTTTCCCTTTTAAAAGGTTGTTATATCTATTTTTTATTCTTTAAAAAAGTTTACCCCCCTTTTTCTCCCAATTTTGTGATATCCAATTGCGATCCAATTGTGTTTTAGCCTGGTAAAACATTACACTAAGAGAAATGCATATCAGTTTTGTTTAATCAAGTTTTTTCTGATTCTGATGTTGATCCAGAGAGCCGTCTGGGGAAGGAGCAGGGGGACAGGCCTGGAGCTCGTGACCCAGGTGAGGAGGCACACACTGGGGCATAGCCCGGCCACATCAGCCCCACTCCTGGAGGTCAGCATGGTTGACTGCATGAGGGTATCAGTTAGTATATCCCTTTTTGATTTAGTATCTTTGTCTGTCTGTCCCAGATGTGGCGGTGGTGCAGGCAGATGAGGTCAAACAATCCGGACCAAGTGAGGACGACGCCCCACACGTAGTCATAGCTGGAACCTCAGGTGAGACCGGTGGAGGTGAGACAGGTGGAGGTGAGACAGGTGGAGGTGAGATAGGGAGGTGAGACAATTAAATGGTATGGCAGGACACCAGAAAGTGAGACATGTGGTGTAGCGATGATATGGAATGTAAGACAGTGTTTAAATAGAGTGTAATTGCTGAAATAGCCTCTCTGGAGCTCCATCTCTGCTCTATCCTCCTTCTGCAGGTATGCTGCTGGTTTATGTAATCATCCCCACCATCCCTCTGCTGCTGCTCATCCTGGTGGCTTCTGGGACTTGCTGTTTCCAGATGTTTAGTAAGAGGTGAGACATGACACACCACTGCAACAACAGAAACTTCAACTCCCTATGGTACAACACAACTGAACACACTAAGTCCCCGGTGTCCCCAGTACTGCCTTACTGATAACAACTTCACTAAAATATCAATCTATGATCCTCATACAAACCAATCGTATAATATTCTCTTATATACTCCTCTTTCTCTCATTTTCAATCACACTTACACTTCCATCAACTCTTTTTTTTTTTATTCCTTGAATTGGCATACTCAAAATTAATCAGAGAAACAGCTCAATCTCTGAACCCTACCCCCCCCCCCCTGTTCATCCACTAATGGATGGGTCCAGTCCCCCCGTTCCTGTGCTGTGATGGATGGGTCTGGGCTGTAATTGTTTGGTAAGAACAGTGCTTACTCAGTCATAATCACTGGCATAACACAAGGACGCCTTGTTAGCAAAGAGTCATTTAGCATAACAGCCCTGGCCACTGGCTCAGCCYTCTGTCATTAATTATTATTGTGATTGTGTGTAGGCGATGTGCGTGTGTGTGTGTGTGTGTGTTACCCTACTCTGGCAACAGATAGGGTAACACATTCTATGATTTCTGGGTCGATAGCTGGGCCCGGTCGATGGCGTTCCTACAATAACCAAAGTGCAACTCCAGCACATTGTATAATGCCAACCAACCTCCCTACCCCGCTACTGTGACTTTACATCTCCTATATAGACACTCCCAGCTCTCCTCTGCCTTGATTGGGCAGCAACTTAGTTTTTTTAATTTATCCAGTTTAGTATCGCTGTCCGTCTGATTTGATGTGTATTTAAAAGTGGTGTAATGTACTTGAAGTAAAAATACTTGAAAGAACTACTTCAGTAATTTTTGGGGGTATCTGTACTTTACTATTTCTATTTTTGCCAACTTTATTTTTACTTCACTACATCCAAATGTTTAAAAAAATGTACACCCAAAAGTACTTGTTACATTTTGAATGCTTAGAAGGACAGGACAGTTGTCTGTTTCACACACTTATCAAGAGAACATCCTTGGTCATCCCTACTGCCACTGATCTTGCGGACTCATTAAACACAAACGCTCATTAAACACAATTCTTCATTTGTAAATTAATGTCTGAGTGTTGGAGTATGCCTCTGGCTATCCGTAAATTAAAACAAGAAAATTGTGCTGTCTGGTTTGCTTAATATAAGGAATTGGAATTGATTTATACTTTTACTTTTGATACTTAAGTATATTTTAKYAATTACATTTACATTTGATACTTAAGTATATTTAAACCAAATACTTTTAGAATTTTACTCAAGTAGTATTTTACTGGGTGACTTTCACTTTTACTTGAGTCATTTTCTTTTAAGGTATCTTTACTCTTACTCAAATATGACAATTGGTACTGTTTCCACCACTGGTTTTTAACATATTTCCGATAGCTGGGGAACTGAGAGGGAATCTACAGACAGAGACCAGTTAATCACGCCTCTGACTCCCGCCTGCCGCAGTAAAATTCTTCCTGAAACGCTCCCAAAGCCCTAACGCGGCTAGAAGGGATCAAGCTTTTGTCAAATGAACGTCAAAAGTTGAAATGTTTTGCATTTAACCTAATTCTCCTAACCTGCTATGCTAATTCTCCTAACCTGCTACATTAATTATCCTAACCTGCTATGTTAATTATTATAACCTGCTTCGTTAATTATTCTAACCTGCTTCGTAAATGTTTCTAACCTGCTACAAAAAGTCAAATCTGATGTTAATCTGATTTGACGCTAGGGTCATGGCTCTTCTAACCATGACCCTAGCGCGTGCGAGGTCTCTCCTTTACAACAGGCGACACACTTGAACTTACAACACGACAAACGCGATCTGAGGAAATATGAGTTATGAGGAGTTATGAGTAGGCAAGGATCCAGAGTTTTATCGCTGGGTATGGCTGGCACAGAAGTGTTTGTGTGAGCAACAGCTCTCGTGTTTAACACACACACGCACACAACCACACACGTACACACAGTTTTGTTTTACGATTCATCTGTGGTTCTACTATTCTAATTTAGTTTTGTTCTACTATTGTTCATTCTGTTTCCATTGTTTTTATTTCATAAAGCAAACCACGGACCAAAACCAGTGTTAACCACCAATCAACGCTATGGATCTCCAAGACACCCAAGACAGACAGCATGGAAGTATGAATGGCAGGTTACATCACAAACAAGATAAACAGATCAGGCAGAACTAACTGAATGATACCTCTCTTTCCCTGATACTATCCTTGTTCCAAATACATCTAACTATCCACCTCAACCAATGACCTGCTCTCCTCTTCTGCATTTCCTTTGTTCAATTTGTTCATGTCTCCACCGCTCTGTTTAGTTTTTCCTTATTTCCTTTCTCCTCTCCTCCCCTCCACCCCTCCTGTCCTGTCCTCCTGTTAATGTGTTCCAGCAAACAAAAATGAAACGACTTAATGGATAATTTGGCAATCCTCGTACCTCTCTGATATCAAGGTAAACCTATCGTGTTGCCTTTTCCCATTGCTGCTGTTGCCAGGGAGTTTTTGCTGGAATCCTGGTGTCTGTACGCATGTGTGAGTGTGAGCATGCTACCGTTTGTGTACACTAATGTGTGTGTGTGTTACAATAATTGGTTCCAAACAGAAGAAGTAATTAACTATCAGTAATTAAGGGTGGTGCGAGGGGGACCCTGATAAAACAAGGAATTGAACCATCCCCTGTGACCAGGAATAGGGTCAGATCCACTTAACACATCACACAGATTTACTCCTGAACAGCAGCACACAGCGAGGGGTAAGAGGGGAGGGAGAGCGGGGAGAGGAGGGAGTGGGGGAAAAGAGGAACATTTAAGGGAAAGTGAATAAAAGATAAAAAGAGTGGGAAAAGAGGCAGGGAGGGAGAAAATAGGGAAATAGGACTTTAAAATGGAAATTGAAGTGTGTTGTTTGATCTGCTTCCCGTTGTTCAGGGTTTAGTACTAGCTTAACTCTCTGTTCCCTCACCGGGGAGCTATGTCTCAGACAGATCAGTCAGCTAAATGACTTTCCTAAATGTCCTGAAAAAAAAACGATTACCTAGTTATTATAGAAAGAGGAACTTGAAAACATACTGAACTGATTATCTGTGTCTGTTGTCATGCAGAGGGACATTATCAACGTTGACCATGACTTTCTGTTGTGAAGGTATAACGCTATTTCTTATTCTTGTTGTTATCCAAAACGACACACTATGTTTTGGGAGAGGTCGCTACCAAGATGAGGACCAAAGCTAGTGAACACTACAGAAGAGGCTTTCCATGATCCAATCTAATTGAATGCATAATGCCAGTAAATATCTCATGGATGAAACCGTCAGTATTTATCCAATATTTATCACCGCCTGATATGAATACTGTAAGTGCAGTTTTGTGCATGTTACATGGTCTACAATGTTATATTTTATATTCCTTATAAGCATCGTCTAATGTGAGAGATTATCCACCTGGCTAATATTGATACATGCCATACATCTCAACTTATCCTCAGATGTCCTATGTTATTGCTTTTATATGATGGAATATATGAGCGTACTACATGTGTTTTCTTTCAAAAGGTAAACACACGTGTAGCACGCTCAACCATTGAACAAGGTTTTAAGAAGGGATTTGTGTATATTTCAGTGTGTATGTGTTGGATGGAGTGTTGTACATACATTAGGTTCTAGAGTTTCTAGAAACACATACAGTAGATCAGTGGTACATATATGAGACTAGGTTCTGGTGATGGTATGGTGCGTTTTGGAGCCTGTGTGTGAATGTGTTGTTAACAAGTGGCGTGTTTTGTACCCAGCGTTGTGATGCAGTCACTGTCCTGCTAGCATGTCTACCCACAGCCAGAGATGAAAACAGAGTTTATATAGAGCCTTGTAGAAACTTAAAGAAACCTTTTTCACCCATAACTTGTTTTGTGACGAGATAACTCAATAAAAGGCTTTATGTGATTCATTGACGTCAGTGTTTAATTGTGCATTTTCGATGATGAGACATGACACACACGCACACACTGAGGAGTGTGTGTGGGTTACCCCTAGTCTGTTATTAGTCGTACTTTGTTATAGTGATTAGCCTGCCAATTAAACTTATCAGTCCTGTGCTTCAACAAGAGCACACACACACAGAGGTTCTGGTAATTATAGATATGAGTAATCACTGCATTTTAAAGCTCTGGGTAGAATCAAGAAAATAGAACCTTAAACATTTGATGTTCATTAGAAACACACACACACACACACACACACACACACACACACTGCATCCTACATATTGCGATGATCAGTTACAATTGATCATGCATCGTCAGAATGAGATCAAAAGAACACAATACATTTTGTATACATTGTACAGATTTTGTATAAACAGTACTGGCCAAGCCTGAATGTACCCGTACCAGTAGATACAGAGCTGGACGGATAATCCTGGTCAATAAAAGCCCTCTTCAATCAGAACAGATTTATGCCTGAGATCAAACAAATGAAGAGAAGGGCAGTTGGGAGAGAGACACAGAGAGTCTATAGTCCAGGCAGTAGTTTGTTGTGCTGGTGTCAGTCATTGAGATAAACTTGCTGTATGTATTGAGTGCTGTGCTTACTGTGCTATATTTGTTGTACTTTTAGTATTGATCCTGTATCACAACATGGTCTGAGTACACTTAAAGCCTTGGCCACAGTCCATGCGGTTCCTCTATAACTCAGTTTCGCATTGACCATATTGCAAAAGCATAACAGTCACGGCAACCAGATAGCCCCATTGAGCCAAGATGGACGCTGCTGGTAGAGGATGAGGTAAGTAACCTCATCACAATGTATAGCCCTTTAGGATCCTCTTACGAGGGGCACTTAACACATGGTAATATAATATGGTAATTTAGCAGATGCTTTTATCCAAAGTGACCACAACTCTGGTGTTATTACTCTGGTGTTGAAACCCACAACTCTGGTGTTATTACTCTGGTGTTGAAACCCACCACTCTGGTGTTATTACTCTGGTGTTNTTATTACTCTGGTGTTGAAACCCACCACTCTGGTGTTATTACTCTGGTGTTGAAACCCACAACTCTGGTGTTATTACTCTGGTGTTGAAACCCACAACTCTGGTGTTATTACTCTGGTGTTGAAACCCCATGCTTTAAACAACTGAGCAAACTCAAACAGCTAGTCCAGCATCATTATGATCATGGGTAAAATGATCCTAGTTCTGTTCCTAATACCAACTTCCACCCTCACTCTTCACTCTTCTTCTGTGTCTTGGTGTCTATGTGTCTCAGAGAGCAGCTGGGAGAACAGTGCCCCCCTCTGGAGGAGAGCAGAGGCGCAGTCAAACTCAGCTACACGTCCCCCATCTAACACCAACACCCTGGAGAGGCAGGGAGAGAAGGAGGGGGAAAGAGAGATACAACTGGCCAAGCATATGGAAAAAAGTGAGCAATATTAATCTCTTACAAGATAAAATGACAGAACACAAATCCCACAGAAGAACACAGATCTCAGTAACCCTCACCTGTCAGTGTGTGTGACGTTCCCAGGGTTCTGTGTTAGATACAGTCCGGTGCAGTGGGAGAAGTGTGTGTGTATGATGCTCTGGAGCAGCCTCTCAGTGTGGATGTCTACAGGAGGAACAGGGTCCTCCACTACCAGGACAACACAGCCCTTCAACAGGGCACGACACACACACAGCAGCCTCCTCTCACTGGAGCTGGAGAGGGAGAGGGAGAGAGAGTTGCAGACTTAGGTTTACGTTGAGGTTGATTTTAGTCAGAGGAGGCTGGTGGGTGAGTTATAGGAGGACAGGCACATTGTAATGGCTGCAATGGAATAAATTGAACTTCTCAAACACATCAAACATATGGAAACCACATGTTTGAATCCAATCCAGCCATTACAATTAGCCTGTCCTCCTATAACTCATCCCACCAGCCTCCTCTGACTTTAGTCTACACACTTGTCAATCTGCCACATACCTTTCACATGCACACCTGTCTCTCTCTCACACACCTGTACCTGTCTCTCTCACACACCTGTACCTGCCTCTCTCACACCTGTACCTGCCTCTCACACCTGTACCTGTCTCTCTCTCTCACACACACACACACCTGTACGTGTCCCTGTACCTGTCTCTCTCTCTCACACCTGTCTCTCACTTCGCGTCACAACACCACACCTACCGTGTCCCTTCCTCTCTTCCTCTCACACCTGTCTCTCGCTCGCTCTCTCACACCTGTACCTGTCTCTCGCTCGCTCACACACCTGTACCTGTCTCTCACACACCTGTACCTGTCTCTCTCACTACACACACCTGTACCTGTCTCTCTCACACACCCACACCTGTCCCGTCTCTCTCTTCACCCCACCTGTACCTGTCTCTACTCTCCCACACAGCACCTAGTACCGTCTCTCTCTGCACAACACCTGTACTCGTCTCTCTCCTCACACACCTGTACCTGTCTCTCTCTCTCTCTTTCTCACAACCACCTTGTACCTGTCTCTCCTCCTCTTTCTCACACACCTTTACCTGTCCATTCCACACGCTGTAACGGTATCGTCTCTCAACACACTGTACGGTCTCATCTCACGACACCATGATACCGGTTCTCTCCACAAGCCTGTACCGGTCTCGTCTCACACACCTGTACTATTTGTCTCTCTCACACCTGTTCCTGTCTCTCTCACACCTGTTCCTGTCTCTCTCACACCTGTTCCTGTCTCTCTCACACCTGTACCCGTATACAGCTGTCTGATACCCACCTGAGCCCGGCCCCCCCGTGGTGTAGTGGGTAGAGGAGCTGTCCTGGCAGCAAGCTGACCCTTTCCTTCAGGTGGCACCTCTCCAGTGCCTCCCACACCTGGGCATCCCCATGGCAACCCCAGGGGTCCAGGTTAGAGCGCAGTGAACAGGAGAACAGGGTTGGAACCCGAGCTATGACCGCCAACCGGCTGCGAAGGTCGTGGAGTCCCACACTAGAGATGTCTACACCGTCAATCATCAACACGCCCCTTCGGCCCTCCACCAATCGGAACAGAGAACTGGTTATGGCGTCCAGCTCTGCTCCTGATCTGCTCACCACACCAACCTGTAGAGTAACACAAACCTAGTAGTATATACATGTACACATTCACACACCTACAGCAAAGTACACACAAACACACACAGAGAATCAAGGCCCACACACAAACCTTCTCTCTGGTCCGGGTGCAGAAAGACAGTTCAGCGGGTGATGGGTTAAGCTCTGTCTGATAGCTCCTGAACTCCACCACTCCCTCCTCTGGCCAGCTAGGGGGTGCTCTACAGGGCACAGACCAGGGGGGCTGAGAGAGGAAGAGAAGAAAGGGACTGATATACAGTACTAGTCAAAAGATTGGACACACCTACTCATTCAAGGGTTTTTCTTTATTTTTACTATTTTCTACATTGTAGAATAACAGTTAAGACATCAAAACTATGAAATAACACATGGAATCATGTAGTAACCAAAGAAAGTGTGAAACAAATCAAAATATATTTTATATTTGAGATTCTTCAAAGTAGCCACCCTTTGCCTTGATGACAGCTTTGCACACTCTTGGCATTCTCTCAACCAGCTTCATGAGGTAGTCACCTGGAATGCATTTCAATTAACAGTTGTGCCTTGTTAAAAGTTAATTTGTGGAATTTCTTTCCTTCTTAATGTATTTGAGCCAATCTGTTGTGTTGTGACAAGGTAGGTGTTAGGAGTGTGTATCGGAGGCGAAGTCAGGTGCAGGAGAGCAGAGTGTAGTGAACAGGCACACTTTTTATTCCGGTCAAAATGACAGCACAAAATAACATGTCCCCAAAACACGGAACATAGACAAAAAGTAATGCGCGTAACAATATCCACAATATCAAAATACACGTAACACAAACAATCCTACACAAAGACATGATGGGGAACAGAGGAATAAATACATATGAAATGATTGGGGAATGAAAACCAGGTGTGCAGGGAACAAGACAAAACAAATGGAAACATGAAAAATGAAGCGGCGATGGCTAGAAAGCCGGTGACGTCGACCGCCGAACGCCACCCGAACAAGGAGAGGAGCCGACTTCGGCGGAAGTCGTGACAGTAGGGGTGGTATACAGAAGTTAGCCCTATTTGGTAAAAGACCAATTCCATATTATGGCAAGAACAGCTCAAATAAGCAAAGAGAAACAACAGTTCATCATTACTTTAAGACATGAAGGTCAGTAAATGCGAAAAATGTCAAGAACTTTGAACGTTTCTTCAAGTGCAGTTGAAAAACAATTAAGCGCTGTGATGAAAATGTCTCTCATGAGGACCACCACAGGAAAGGAAGATCCAGAGTTACCTCTGACTCAGGTAGATTATATGTTCATTAGAGCATTCTGCAGTGATACGCCATCCCATCTGGTTTGCACTTAGCGGTACTATCATTTGTTTTTAAAGACGACAGTGACCCAACACACCTCCAGGCTGTGTAAGGGCTATTTGACCAATAAAGAGAGTGATGAAGTGCTGCATCAGATGACCTGGCCTCCACAATCACCCGACCTCAACCCAGTTGAGATGGTTTGGGATGAGTTGGACCGCAGAGTGAAGGAAAAGCAGCCAACAAGTGATCAGCATATGTAGGAACTCCTTCTAGACTGTTGGAAAAGCATTCCAGGTGAAGTTGGTTGAGAGAATGCCAAGAGTGTGCAAAGCTGTCATCATGGCAAAGTGTGGCTACTTTGAAGAATATAAAATATATTTTGATTTGTTGAACACTTTTTTGGTTACTACATGATTCCATATGTGTTATTTCATAGTTTGATGTCTTCACTATTATTCTGCAATGTAGAAAATAGTAAAAATAAAGAAAAACCTTTGAATGAGTAGGTGTCCAAACTTTCGACTGGTACTGTACATCTGTATATGTGTCCTCTCTCTACTCTGTTTAATACCATAACAGTGCTGTATCTGCGTCCTCTCTTCTCTGTTTAATACCATAACAGTGCTGTATCTGCGTCCTCTCTTCTCTGTTTAATACCATAACAGTGCTGTAACTGTGTCCTCTCTCTACTCTGTTTAACTTCTTATGGCTGGGGGCAGTATTGAGTAGCTTGGATGAATAAGGTGCCCAGAGTAAACTGCCTGCTACTCAGGCCCAGAAGCTAAGATATGCATATTATTAGTAGATTCGGATAGAAAACACTGAAGTTTCTAAAACTGTTTGAATGATGTCTATGAGTATAACATAACTCATATGGCAGGCAAAAACCTGAGAAAAAATCCAACCAGGAAGTGGGAAATCTGAGGTTTGTAGGTTTACCTATCCAATATACAGTGTCTATGGGGTCATATTGCATTTCCTAAGGCTTCCACTAGATGTCAACAGTCTTTAGAACCTTGTTTCAGGCTTCTACTGTGAAGAAGGGGGGAATGAGAGCTGTTTGAGTCAGGGGTCTGGCAGAGTGCCATGAGCTCACTCAGGCGCGCCCCCGTGAGAGGTAGCTGCGTTCCTTTTCGTTTATAAAGACAAAGGAATTTTCCGGTTGAAACATTGAAGATTTATATAAAAAACATCATAAAGATTGATTCTATACATCGTTTGACATGTTTCTACGAACTGTAATGGAATTTTTTGACTTTTCGTCTGGCCTGCGCGTCATGAATTTGGATTTTGGAACTAAACACGCAAACAAAAAGGAGGTACTTGGACATAAATTATGGACTTTATCGAACAAAACAAACATTTATTGTGGAACTGGGATTCCTGGGAGTGCATTCTGATGAAGATCGTCAAAGGTAAGTGAATATTTATAATGCTATTTCTGACTTCTGTTGACTCCACAACATGGTGGGTACCTGTATGGCTTGTTTTTGTGTCTGAGTGCCGTACTCAGATTATTGCATGGTGTGCTTTTTCCGTAAAGTTTTTTTGAAATCTGACACAGCGGTTGCATTCAGGAGAAGTTTATCTAAAGTTCCATGTTTAATACTTGTATCTTTTATCAATGTTTATTAGTAGTATTTCTGTAAATTGATGTGGCTCTCTGCAAAATCACTGGAAGTTTTGGAGGCAAAACATTACTGAACATAACACGCCAATGTAAACTAAGATTTTTTGATATAAATATGAACTTTATCGAACAAAGCATACATGTATTGTGTAACATGAAGTCCTATGAGTGTCATCTGATGAAGATCATCAAAGGTTAGTGATTAATTTTATCTCTTTCTGCTTTTTGTGACTCCTCTCTTTGGCTGGAAAAATGGCTGTGTTTTTCCTGTGACTAGGTACTGACCTAACATAATCAGATGGTGTGCTTTCGTCGTAAAGCCTTTTTGAAATCGGACACTGTGGTGGGATGAACAACAAGTTTATCTTTAAAGTGGTGTAAAATACTTGTATGTTTGAGGAATTTTAATTATGAGATTTCTGTTGTTTGAATTTGGAGCCCTGCACTTTCACTGGCTGTTGTCAAGTCGATCCCAGCCATAAGGGATCTTAGCCATAAGAAGTTAACCTGTTTGGGCTAGGGGGCAGCATTTTCACATTTGGATGAAAAGCATGCCCAGAGTAAACTGCCTGCTACTCAGTCCCAGTTGCTAATATATGCATATTATTCGTAGATTTGGATAGATAACACTGACGTTTCTAAAACTGTTTGAATGACGTCTGTGAGTATAACAGAACTCATATGGCAGGCGAAAACCTGAGAAAAATCCAACCAGGAAGTGGGAAATCTGAGGTTTGTAGTTTTTCAACTCTTGGCCTATCGAATACACAGTGTCTATGGGGTCATATTGCACTTCCTAAGGCTTCCACTAGATGTCAACAGTCTTTAGAACCTTGTTTGATGCTTCTACTGTGAAGTGGGGGCGAATGAGAGGGGAGTTAGTAAGGTCTCTCCCAGAGTGCCATGAGCTGACCATGCGCGTTCACGTGAGAGTTCGTTTGAGTTCCATTGCATTTCTGAAGACAAAGGAAATCTCCGGTTGGAACATTATTGAAGATTCATGTTAAAAACATCCTAAAGATTGATTCTATACTTCGTTTGACATGTTTCTACGGACTGTAACGGAACTTTTTGACTATGTCTGCTCCTAGTGATCGCGCGTCATGAATTTGGAATACTGGGCTAAACGCGCTAACAAAAAGGAGGTATTTGGACATAAATTATGAACTTTATCGAACAAATCAAACATTTATTGTGGAACTGGGATTCCTGGGAGTGCATTCTGATGAAGATCATCAAAGGTAAGTGAATATTTATAATGCTATTTCTGACTTCTGTTGACTCCAACATGGCGGATATCTGTTTGAGTTGTTTTGGTCTCTGATGCCGTACTCAGATTATTGCATGGTTTGCTTTTTCCATAAAGTTTTTAAAAAATCTGACAAGCGGTTTGCATTAAGGAGAAGTATATCTTTAATTCTGTGAAATAACACTTGTATCTTTTATCAATGTTTATTATGAGTATTCTGTAAATTGATGTGGCTCTGTGCAAATTCCACGGGATGTTTTGGAGGCAAAGCCAATGTAAACTGAGGTTTTTTGGGATATAAATATGAACTTGATCGAACAAAACATACATGTGATTGTGTAACATGTTTCCCGGGAGTGTCATCTGATGAAGATATCAAAGGTTAGTGATGAATTTTATCTCTATTTCTGCTTTTTGTGACTCCTCTCTTTGGTTGGAAAATCGCCGTATGCTTTCCTGTGACTTGTTGTGACCTAACATAATGATATGTTCTGCTTTAGCTGAAAACCTTTTTGAAATCGGACACTGTGGTTGGATTAATGAGAATTTTATCTTTAAAATGGTGTCTAATGCTTGTATGTTTTGAGAATTTTTAATTATGAGATTTTTGTTGATTGAATTTGGCGCCCTGCAATTTCATTGGCTGTTGGCGGGTTCCCAGACAGGTTAAACAGAGTAGAGAGAGGACACAACAGCACTGGTTATGGTAGTGCTGTATCTGTGACAGTAACTGTAGCCTACCTCTTTCTGTCTCTCTCCTACTCTGCAGCCTACCTGTTTCTCTCTCTTTCTACTCTGTAGCCAACCTCTTTTCTCTCTCTCTCTACTTCTGTAGCCAACACTTCTTTCTCTCTCTCTCTACTTCTGTAGCCAAACCTCTTTCTCTCTCTTCTCTCTCTCTCTCTACTTGTAGCCTACCTCTTTCTCTCTTTCCTCTACTCTGTAGCCTACCCTCTTTCTCTCTTTCTCTACACTGCAGCCTACCGTTTCTCTTTCTTTCTACTCTGTAGCCAACCTCTTTCTCTCTCTCTCTCTCTCTCTCTCTACTCTGTAGCCAACCTCTTTCTCTTCTTCTCTCCTAAACTCTGTAGCCAACCTCTTTCTCTCCTCTCTCTCTCCCTCTCTCTCTACTCTGTAGCCTACCTCTTTCTCTCTTTCTCTACTCTGTAGCCTACCTCTTTCTGTCTCTCTCTACTCTGCAGCCTACCTGTTTCCTCTCTTTTCTACTCTGTAGCCAACCTCTTTCTCTCTCTCTCTACTCTGTAGCCAACCTCTTTCTCTCTCTCTCCTCTACTCTGTAGCCAACCTCTTTCTCTCTCTCTCTCTCTCTCTCTACTCTTGTAGCCTACCTCTTTCTCTCTTCTCTACTCTGTAGCCTATCCCTGCTTTCTCTCTTTCTCTACATACGCAAGCCTACTCTTTTCTTCTCTCTTCTCGCTACTCTGTAGCCAACCTCTTTCTCTCTCCTCCTCTCTCTCTCGTCTACTCTGTAGCCTACCTCCTTTCTCCTCTTTCTCTCTCGTAGCCTACCCTCTTCTCTCTTTCCCTCGTGACCACTGTCGCCTACCTCTGGTTTACCTCTGTTCTCTCAGCAACCTGAGGCGCCGTACCTCTGTTTTTTCTCTACACTGTAGCCTACCGGCTTCTTTCTACGTCTTTCTCTGAAGACCACTGGTAGCCGGTAACCCCTCTTTCTCTCTCTCTACCAACTGTACGGAACACAGGTCGTGCGGCGTAGCACCAAGCGGCCCCCCCCCCTACTCTTTCTCTCTCTCTACACCTGTCAGCCTACCTCTTTCTCTCCTCCTCTACACTGTGTAGCCAGTACGCGGTCTTTTCTCTCTTCTCTTACACTGTAGCCTACTTCTTCTTCTCTCTACCAAGTGTAGCCTACCCTCTTTCTCTCGTCTCTACACTGTTAGCCTACCCTCTTTCTCTCTCTCTACAGCATAACTGTAGCCCATTAACCTCTTCTCTCTCTCTACAACTGTAGCCTACCTCTTTCTCTACACACTGTAGCCTACCTCTTTCTCTACAACACTGTAAAGCCTACCTCTTTTCTACACTGTAGCCTACCTCTTTCTCTCACTGTGCCTACCTCTTTCTTCTACACTGTAACCCTACCATCTTTCTCTACAACTGTAGCCTACCTCTTTTCTCTACAACTGTAGCCTACTCTTTCTCTACACTGTAGCCTACTCTTTCTCTACACTGTAGCCTACCTCTCTCTTCTACACTGTAGCTACCTCTCTCTCATACACTGTAGCCTACCTCTTTCTCTCTTCTAAACAACTGTAGCCTACCTCTTTCTCTCCTCTACACTGTAGCTCTACCTCTTTCTCTCTCTCTACACTGTAGCCTACCCTCTCTTCTCTTCTCTCTACACTGTAGCCTACCTCTTTTCTCTCTCTCTAACCTGTAGCCCTACCTCTTTCTCTTCTTCTACACTGTAGCGCTACTCTTTCTCTCTCTCTACAAAACGTAGCCTACCGTCTTTCTTCTACACTGTAGCCTATCTTTCTCTACAATACTACTGTAGCCTACCCTCTTTCCTCTACACTGTAGCCTACCTCTTTCTCTACCACACTGTAAGCTACCTCCTCTCTCTAACACTGTAGCCTATTTTTCTCTCTCTCTACACTGTAGCCTATATACCGTCTTTCTCTCTCTCTACAACGTAGCTACCTATTTACTCTCTTCTCTAACACTGTAGCCTCCTCTTTCTTCCTCCTCTCTACACTGTAGCGCTACCTCTTTCTCTCTCTACATAACAACTGTAAACGCCTAACCTCTTTCTCTCTCTCTACACTGTAGACTAGCACTCTTTCTCTGCTCTTAAGGCATGTACCTACCTCTTTCCTCTCCTCTACAACCTGTAAAGCCTACCTCTTTCTCTCTCTCTAACAACTTGTTAGCCTAACTCTTTCTCTCTCTCTAACTGTAGCCTACCTCTTTCTCTCTCTGTCTACACTGTAGCCTACCTCTTTCTCTCTCTACACTGTAGCCTAGCCGTCTCTCCTCCATGTGTGCGTGTTGGTCAGTCTCTGGATGGCACCAAAAGCACATGCTCTTACGCCACAGCTGGCTTTGGACACAGGAGAATGAAACCTCCTCTCCAGGCTGAGGTGTAAGTCAGGACCATCCTACAGTACTGGGGTCTCCTCAAGAGTCCAGTAGAAGTCACAGAGACCAGGAACAGAACCAGTATCCTGCAAAGGCATCCAACCAAACTGGATACCCACCTAGCAGAGGAGAGAAGAGGGGGGGGGCAGGGGAGAGAGAGACAGAGAAGAGATACATTTTAATTAACACAGACAACAGTTTATTTTCTCGTGGGTTTGTAATATGTATGAGTTTAATTGTCGAATGTGGTTTGGTGTTAAAGGGTCCCTGTCCTCTAACCTGTCCAAATTAAAATGGGCAGTTGTAGCGACACACGACGATTAGGAGACAGGTGCTCCTTTTTCGTTGAGGGCAATCCATAGCAAACGGGTCAAGGGTCGTCAATGACTACCACTGGTGACCTCTCA
>NC_036854.1:34490347-34509648 GCF_002910315.2 Salvelinus sp. IW2-2015
TCTCTCTCTCTACACTGTAGCCTACCTCTCTCTCCATGTGTGCGTGTTGGTCCATCTTCTGGATGGCACCAGCACTGCTCTCTACGCCACAGCTGGCTTGGACCAGGAGATGAAGAACCTCTCTCAGGCTGAGGGTGTAAGTCAGGACCAGTCCTACAGTACTGGGGTCTACCTCAGAGTCCAGTAGAGTCACAGAGACCAGGAACAGAACCAGTCCTGCAAAGGCATCCAACCACACTGATACCCACCTAGAGAGAGAGAGAGAGAGAGAGAGACAGAGAGAGAGATAACATTTTATTAACACACAGTATTTCTGTGTTTGTAATATGTATGAGTTATGTGAATGTGTTTGTGTGTAAAGGGTCCTGTCCTCTAACCTGTCCAATAAAATGCAGTTGTAGCGACACACCAGGTGCTCGTTGAGGGCACCATAGCAACGGGTCAAGGGGTCGTCATGACTACCACTGGTGACCTCATCCCTGTGTGACTCAGAAAGGAGGGATGAGAGAGAGGAGGCAGAGTCTGAAACCATCCTCCTCACCTGACCCGAGACTGACCTGTAGTATGACTGAGAGAGAGAGGATAGATAAATAGATGGAGGAGAGAAATGGAAGAACAGAAGGCGAGTATTAGAGAAAAATGCAGTTTGCGAGTAACATAACTCTGTCTCCATGTGTTTCTTACAGAAACTAAAGCAGATCAGTGAGTCAGTGATGTGATTACTCCATCTAGTGGACAGGAATGCACTTACAGCATATAGACAGACTAAAGGCATCAAAAACACACATTACATGTTATACAATACCATCTGTGAATAACACTTGTATCTTTTATCAATGTTTATTATGAGTATTTCTGTAAATTGATGTGGCTCTGTGTGGCTCCATACCATTACATGTTATACCATACCATACGCGGATTACATTGCTGTATACTACCATTACCATGTTTAGTACCATACCAGCAACCGAGAATAGATGCTAATACATGAACAGAACAGAATTATAACAACAACTTTTCCATGAATGCCATACCATTACATGTTATCTACCATTACCATACATGTAATGACCATTACATGTTAATACCATTACATGTTATACTCATAACCATTAGTCTTGTGTATAATTCCGCATGTACCGATCTATACATGCTTATACCATACCATGTACATTTGATAACCAGTGACCCATGTACGATGTCTGATTTTGCTCCCTATACGATATACATAATAAAAAGAATCGGTACCACTAACTCCAACTCTACAACTAATGCTAGCATGTTATACCATACCATTACATGTTATACCATACCATTACATGTGAGTTCTGCGTCATTGAGCCATACGCCTATTACATGTAATGATCTTCACGCACACCCATCAGATCGCTTCTAACTGGAGCTGCCCATTATGGCCTGACGAAATGTTATACCAACGATATTCTCGCAAATAACCCTGAAAGTTCGAGTATCCTATCCCTTTTATACCCATTACATGTAATACCTGGCCTTTCTAGGGGAGTTTTTTCCTAGCCACCAGTGCTTCTACAGCCTGCATGTTGCTGTTGGGGTTTTAGGCTGGTGTCTGGGTACAGCACTGCGAGAGTTAATTAAGCATAAAAATACCAGCTAACCGGCTATATAAAATTAAACTGATGTATATATAAACATGTTGATCACCTCTGCCAGCTATCCACGCCATGTTAACGTAATACCGCATACCGCAGTGAGCGCGAGTTTACAGTGTTAATACCCACCTATACCATTACATGTAACTACTATACCAATTAACATGTCCTATATCTCATCATCATTTAATGTAATACCATACCATTACAATGTCTGGTATACCTATACATTACGATGGATTACCATACTGTACATGTGTATTACCATACTGTTACATGTATTACCATACTGTTACATGTAATTATACCATTACTGTTACAAAATGCTATACAATGTTTACCTGTTATTTTGAGAGAGGTAAGTCAGGACAAACTATTCAGGATGAAGAGAGGGAAGTACCAATCAGTCAGCACTGTCACAAAACACCTGCAGCCAACAGGAGAGCCAGGAGAGGAGGTGGCGGGGGAACTTAAGCTCGCTCAAACACGTACATCTCCTACACGAGAAGACAGAGAATACATTTTAACTTATATTTCTATACATTTTTTTAAGAAAATAAGGGCCAAATGTCGATTGCTTACAGATCCTCTCTCACCTGTGATTTAGAGGCTGCGTCGCAGCGACCCGAGGAAGAGGGTGTTGATCGTGGTAGGAATCCTGAGAGGAAGGCGGAGCCGCAGACATACCATGAGCAGGACTAATAGTGAGCAGACTTGTGCAGATGGTCCGTTCGCAGAGAAAGCCACCAGTTACTGGCTTAATGCCACAACAGCACCAAGGTAACGGATCAAGCTGAATACACGCTGTGAGTTACGACAGTTAGGCATCACTACAACACACACGACAGCAATATCACACACACACACACACACCACACACACCACACACACACACACACCAACACACACACACCACACACCACACACACAACCACACACACCACACACACACACACACACACACACACACACCACCCACCACACACACACACATCCCCCAACACACACACACACACCACCCTTGCAGCAGCCCCAGTACAGCGTAACAAGATAGTCGTGAGTCTCGTAGGTCTCTCCACTCCTCCAGCCCCTGTAGTCTCTTTTAGCCTGTCTGGTCCACACGGCTAACAGACCGGTCATGACACACACCCACCACACAAACACCACTGGGATAATACAGTTCAACAAACACCAGCCCAGCCACACACATGCAGGTACAGCCGCGATACACACACCGCTCACCTGCAGGGAGAATACACACACGACTATTCTTTGTCACTTTGTAAACGGCAAGGTTGGGATTAGAAGAGGAAATACGTGTGGTTATAAACAGCTGACCTCGGGACAGATTCTGTTTTAATGTATCTAATTGGTCAATATAGATATACCATATACTGTGTACTCACACCATGTTTGGGCAGTAGGTACATGCGCGTTGTTGCTTCTGTCTTCAAGGTCCTCACTTGACCTAGATCTGTATGCCGAGGAATGATAGGGGGAAGGGTTATGTGAAGGAAAAATATGTATGTGTGATTTGTACTGTCCTGATCGTGCTGCGTGATGCATGACCACAGATCAGAGAATATATATGAAGAGAACGTAGTAATACGGGGAGGACCAGGTCAGGGCTTCTGCTCTGTGTGTCTAATGCTCTTATCTCTGTGAGGGGTTAATGTTGTGGATTTAGAAAGCTTTGTATTTAGCCTTTCTAACCCCTCAAACTACGCCATGATCATAGCCTTCACCACCACACTAACACACGCACTACATGCTCATTACTTCATCACACACCACACACACACATCACGACACACCACCACACACACACACACACACCTCTCACCTCTAAATCTCAGCCTCTGCACAAAACCACCTCCCTTTCCACTCTCTCACAATACACCAATTCTCACCCTCATCTTGTACTCACCTCAACCCGACCTTGCTGACATAATCTCACATTTTTCCCCTGCATAAGCCCACCCCACCTGACCAATCAGACCAGCACAGATGAGGACGCTGTCCAATCAGAGGCAGAGATTAGTTTGGGGATGAGCCTCGGTCAGTCCCTTGATGTCGCATGGCCAGAGGGAAACTGGAATCATTCTGTGTTTGTTGTGTGGTTGTGATATATAGTGCTGTGCCTGTAGGCTCCGTTGTTGTGGTCTGAATCTTACCTGCACGTGATGGCTAGTGCGTCGACACATCACTTTACATGTGCTGTGCACACTTCTGTGTGTCTTGTTGTGGTGTGTGTGTGTGTGTGTGTGTGTAATCCAAGCCTTCTCATTATTGTGTAAGCAGGTTAGGTAATAACATAACACACTACAGCTTAGGGATGACAGGGGACATGCTTTCTAGTTAATAAACAGAAAAAAACACACACACACACCGATCTGAGTGCTCCTCGAGACAGCTTTTCTTGACCCCATTTTCTAAAAGAGTGCCATTCTCTGAAAAAGAGATTCATAAAGATTTAGAAAAAGGATTTCGGTACACACACAGAGGGTAGAGGGTTGGATCAGGTCAGATTTGAACAGTATCATGCTAATGCTAGGTAAGTGTGTGTGTGCGCGTGTGCGTGCGCGTGTTACACACTACACAGGTGTGCTCCCGAGTGGCGCAGGAACTGCATCTCAGTGCTAGAGGCGTCACTACAGACCCTGGTTTGATTCCGGGCTGTATCACAATCCGCCGTGATTGAGAGTCCTATAGAGCAGCCACAATTGGCCCAGCGTCATCCAGGTTTGGGTTTGGCTGGGGTAGGCGGTCATTGTAAATAAAAATGTATTCTTAACTGACTTGCCGAGTTAAATAAAGGTTAAACAAATACCTGTAGTTAGTTACCTGTGTGAGAGACTTCCTGTGAGAAGAGGAAGTGGTCCAGATGACAGAGGGAGTGCCAGGTCTGTCAATCAAAAAGAAACAGGGCGGGGTTAGGCAGAAGTCTTTACTGTGTGTGTGTGTGTGTGTGTGTGTGTGTGTGTGTGTGTGTGTGTGTGTGTGTGTGTGTTACCTGTGTGAGGTGCAGTGCCAGGGAGGGCAGTAGGTTAAAAGGTGAGCGTAGCAGTGTGAACAGACAAACACAGGTGAACACCTGAGACGCTGTCAGAACGTTACCATCATCCACCAGCACATACACACCCAAACTGGACACACACACCTGTAGAGACACAGAGGAAGGGGAGTGTGTGTGTGTTAGTACATGTTACTCATCCATCACCATATATCAGTCCTCATCTACAGTATCCATCAGTCTACAATAACAATCACAGACCAAACTATCCGATCCCAGATCCATTCATCGATAATCACTGATCCTTATCTGTGATCCGGTCAGATTATGGTTGATCTCTGCACATTATTGAAATATCTAATATCCTTTCCAGTGCTGTATGTGCGTGTTAGGTTTGTCTCTCCAGGGCTCAGGTAGGCAGACACCAGTCTGGACAGAAAGCTGTGATTGGATGCTGATTGGATCCCTCAGATTGCATATCAGCTTCTGGGTCAGAGAGGTGGTAGGAAGATTACGACCGAAAAATGAAACGCACGCAATGTCCCAGACTGCCCACAACGCTGAGTCTGTATTAGTGATCAGCTTAGGACAGGGCTAAGCAACTACCCTCTCTATCTGGCCAGAGGGACCATGGGACACACTAAAGTAGGGGGCTTTTTAAACACAAATCCCAATTCATTAACAAGGCTTATGCAGGTCTACTTTCTCGTCAGTGTTGATGATATTGACACTTTTGTACTGTTTAGTGACTGAACTAGGCAGCCTTGGTCCTGGAGAGCTACAGTGTCGGCAGAGTCTCAGCTGGTGTCCCAGTCCAACACTGACCTTCAAACTCTACTGCACCTGTCTGTTAGGGTATTTCTGAGGGAGAGAGATGTCAGGAGAGGTCAGCAGTCAAAGACGGACCAGGAAAGGCACACAGACGCGGTCCAATAGGGAGAAGGCCGTCAGGAATCCCAGAATCCTCAGCGTCTCCAGCTCCTTCTCTCTGGCAATGCCCACTCTGCACTGGAACCACGCCTCCAAGACCAACAACTTCACCGTCTAGAAGGATAGAGGGAGGAAGATAGAGAGGAAGTGGGAATAGAGAGAGTTGAGTACAACAGATATTAGATAACTTAGAAGAAGAGAAAGAGACAGGAGCCAAGGAGTCTTGAGGTTACTAAGAAATTGAAAAAGAGTGTGAGAGACAGACTTTGATTCCGTTCAGCATCTCCTGCACGAGCTGCTGTCTTTCTCCCCTCACTCTCTCCTGGCTTCTCTGAGGGGGAAAAGACATTGTTACACACATACACAGGTCTGCGCCACGCAGCCAGACACACCCACAAACACACTCTGTTACCTGTAATAGCCTTGCCCTGCGTTGTACAGCAGAGGTGAGCGGTACCAGCAGTAACAATACAGCTAGTCCCGCCAGAGAAGAGGGACCCAGCTCTCTCCACAGCATACACACACACACTGTCCCCTGCACCCAGGAAGACCACAGGGCAGACAGGGAGACTGGGAGCTCTGCTAACCGTCCAACGTCAGCCCGGAGTGGGGTTAACGATGGGGCAGGGGAGGGTAGACACCCAGGAATACTGCACCGGGACAGGACCTACAGTAGAGAAGGGAGAGGAAAGAGAGAGGAAGGGTGGAGAGGTGAAGGGAAAGGGGGGTGTAAGGACAAGGAGGGCAAGCATTTAACAGTGTTATTTTATTTAATGTATGTTCACTGAGAGAGAGAGAGGTGGATGTCTCTGTACCTGTTTATACAAGGCTCCAGTCAGCGCTGTCTGAACTCTGACCTCAGTCATCCTGCTGTGACGCTCACACACCTGCTGGACCAGGGCGTGGCACACTACAGCAGCCAATAGTGCCAGGGCATGGGTAAGTCCAGACCAATCAAAAACAGGCTGGTTCTCACAGTAGAGAATGCCACACCTGGGGGACAGGTGAGGCGGTGCGGTGTAAGGAAGAGGGTATCTATCACCTGTGTATATTCTTGCCGAATCTAGAGGTTCTGTGCTCTTACACTTTTATAAATGCTTTATTACATTTTTTACAGATTCATTCAGCAATATGGGAACAATATGCATTTGAAGATAACGCCACAGGAAATGTGTACCTTGGTGTGTCAATGAGCGTGTTTATGTGTGTGTGTGTGTGTTTGTGTGTGTGTACCTGAGGGCCTGAGGGGGCAAGAGGGCCAGTAGGTCAGAGGTCATCCTCAGCAGGGTCACCTGGAGCAGTGAGGGGCGGAGCCACCCATACAGATGACACAGCAGGGCGGGGCCAGACAGGTGAACACCTGGGTGGGAGGTGTTTCCACCCAGTGACTCCTCCTCTCCTGACTCCTGGCTATGACTCTGTCCCTCTGTCCTCCGGTGCTGCTGCTGCTGGAGGGCTGAGCATAAACTCTGGGCTGAGTCCTCATCACCAAGGCAACACAGGTCCGACAGCTGTAGCCCCCTCCTATGGCCCGCTGACACGACTCTGACAGCAACCACAGCACAAAGGACATCATCAATCAAAAAATCTGCCAGTTACGTAACATACATCAGATACATTATGTTTAATGATAATGATGCATCTAATGTGAAAATGTTAATATTGAGTGTTACCTGTTAATCCACCARTAGGACAACCGGCTGAAGAAGGAAACATCCCTCTCCAGAGTTGGCTTCTGTCCCATGCAGAGAGGGAGGAGAGAGTGGCAAACTCATTCAACTTTAACATAGGCCTACTGTTCTTTTCACCAGTTAACCCTCAAAAAGCGCAAATAGGATTAGACTACTCTTCTTTTGTTTTCTTTAATTTTGGGTAAAGGGAATAAACGATTAGTCATTAATACAGTGTGTTATTATAGGCTATAGCTTCTGCTTTTATTGATTGCTGTATACATAAAATGGATCATACTTAACATTGTTTAATTTCTGCGGAGATTAGCTGTGAACAGTCTGTCAGTCTTATTTTAAAAAATGTTTATGAACCATCCTTTTAAACCTGTGACCTCTTAAAGCTTAGGCTACTTGTATATGGCCTCCCTCGTCGGTAGCGAAAACTCAGGACACTATAAACTCCACAGAAACAACAAAAGAACAAGAAAAGAAAGAACATAAAAATCGAAAAAATGGAACTCACCTGTTTCCCGCCCCATCTGCCAGAGAGACGGAGAGACATACCTGCGGAGGGACGCACACGCCAGTTTGGCCCGGAGCGAGCGGATGGAGTGGAAGAGGATGGAAGACAATAGCTCGCGGGGTGAATGGTCTAATGTACTAGTATGTCCACATCTGCACGCGGCCACAGCAGCAGCAGACTGACAGCAGCACGCGACATAAGGCTATGATCTGATCCATTTCATAACAGAAAACAACCTGAAAACACGATATAAGCCACAATTTGTCCATTTACGCCTGGTGACCTCTTTTCTTTGTTGTTTGCCTTTGCAGTTTTTAAATATCCGTTCCCATTGTCGTTGCATGGCTATGACTGAGTGAATGAATTGATGGATGTTGAAGGAGCGTAAAGCGTGTTGTTGAATCACACTGACGGCCTGCGGGAGAAGGTGCGCGGCTAGGGGCGTGTTTTATGGCCGTCAAAATTCTGACGGAGTTCATGGGCTGCGTTTACTTAGGCAACCCAATTCTGATCTTTTTTCCCCCACTAATTGGTCTTTTTACCAATTACATCAGACATTTTCAGTGCTGATCCGATTGGTCAAAATACTAATTAGTGGAAAAAAGATCAGAATTGTGCTGCCTGTTTGGACCGAGCTCATAAAAACGGTTTCCATTAGATAACACAGCCACAAAGACTGATTCCCCAGCCACAAAGTAAAAATTGGCATACACAAAAAGGGCGTAATTTAATGCAGGGCTGCCAAACTTTGAAGAATGCTTGGAGTGAGATTTTGCCCAGATGGGGTCTGGGGTCCTCCCCCAAGAACATTTTACTGTTTTAAAGCTAATTTCCTGGAATTCAATGTATTTTGACATGGCTTATGACCAGGGTGAAAAAAACACAGGTCAGGTGTATTCAGAATGCTTTGAACATTAACCGAACACTCAAATTTGGCGACTTTGTTATTTTGAGATTTTTGGTGGATTCCATTTTTTGTAACATATTTTCTCAGTGATGACATCACAGCTATCACAAGCTGGCAGAGTGTTTAGTTCATTACCATGTGCAGCTCACCACGTCTATCTTGTATGGATAATTTGACAGTTAATTGGATATTCACAGCTGAGTGACATGGCACAGAATCGCAAACATTGTTAATCTCCAATCAACATTAAAGAACCCTAAACTGAAGAAGTGTCTCTCTCACCGTCTCTCTAATAAGAATACAAACTCCATAACTTCACCTACTCAATCAGTGTATAAATTCCAGAGTCATCAACCTCTAATTCATGGTCTTTCAGAGTCGGATTGAGTAAACCATCCGAAGAGATTGATCCAACACATACGGACACACCTGACCCATCCGTGCGGCCCGTTTACAGAGAGACAGATATCCCCCAGCTCACCTGGGTGATTATGCTGTTGAATATCTCCCTTACCAGGAACAACGCCTATCCCACTGACACAACCACACCACGCCAACCTAGGAGAAAGAGGCGGAGCTTCACATCATCTCAAACTCTGCGTTGTGCCGAAGAAGCAGCTGTCGATGCCACGCTTGGAGCTGAGTGCTGTACTCACTGGGGCTCAGCTGGCCAGTGTCCTCCAAGGAGAAACTCACCCTGCCTATCGGACAAGTCATCCTCTGGGCCGATTCCACCACAGTCCTTCATTGTCTCAAGTCAGAATCTTGTAGATAAAAGGTTTACGTAGGAACTCATGTTACATAGATTCAGAACCTTACGGATGTAGTCAACTGGAGGTACAGTATGTGGATACCGCGAACAACCCGGCAGATGACATCACTCTGGGCAAGACCTTGAAAGAGCTGGCCCAACCACATCGATGGCACCAAGTTCCTGAGGTCTTCCAACACTCAGAAGATCAGTGGCCTTCAATGCCTTCTGCTGACCCGAAGCCTGATGACAGCGAACTGAAGAAATGAGCCTTCTGCGGACATGTGTCTGTCAGTTCCAGTCCTCAGTTCCCAGATATCAGCAGTTCTGATACATAGAAAGACCTCATGAAGGCAGCAACTAGATCCTTACACAGGGCGACCGATCCACACTCCAGTTCACCCAGCGATGCAGTTGACTACATAGCCGCAGCGAACCAAGCAGGCTCAGATGGAATCATTTCCTGAAGAGGTCAACGCCATCATGTCAAACCAGTCTATACCTTCTAACAGTCATCTGGGTCCCTTGTCTCCTGAGTATGATAAGGATTCAGGACTCCCTAGAGTTGGCGGTAGACTGCAAAGAGCAGAGCACCTGGAGATGAATGCTATGCACCCCATCGTCTTAGAGTCGTATCATCCGCTGACCAAGCTACTCATTCAAGATTTCGACTAGACTCTCCTCCATCCTGGGCCCAGAGAGGGTTCTGGTGGAACTGTGCCGTAGATACTGGATTTTGCGGGAAAGAGAAGCCATCCGGAAGTTTCAGCACACCTGTTTGCAATGTCACCAGGAGCAGTGAGGGGCGGAGCCATCATCTACAAATGCATGACCAGCCGTTTCACCCACCTGGACCTCCTGGAGAGCCTGGATGACGATGCCTTCCTGATGTCTCTAAAACATCGAGGCAAGCCTTTCGAGTTTCTTTTGGACAATGGTACGAACCTTGTTGGAGGAGACAGAGAACTGCGAGAGGCCTTCAAAGTGATGGCCCCCCACCTGAAGGAACAGTTGGCCGAACAGAGGATAACATTCCGGTTCAACCCACCAAGCGCTCCTTACTTTAGTGAAACATGGGAAAGAGAGGGGAAATCAGTGAAGACTACATTTCAAGGTTATACTCAAGGAACAGACTGTCACTGAAACCGTGCTCCGCACTGTGCTTATCGAAGTGGAGGGAATCTTGATCTCAAAACCTCTCAGGTACATCTCCTCCGATGTCGCAGACCCAGATCCCGGCACACCGAGCCGCCTACTTATGGGATGCTATGACTCTTCTCTTCCTCAGGTTTTCTTTGACTCCAGTAACATGAAAGAGAAACGCCGCTGGCGGCATAGCCAAGTCCTTGCCGATCACTTTTGGTCCGAGTTCATTCGCTTTTACTTGCCAAGTCTACAGGAAACACAGAAGTGGAGGAAGGATGGAAGAGAAATTACTATGGATCAAGTGGTTCTCATTATGGACCCTCAGCTCCCTCGAGCTCTCTGGTCTGTTGGGATGGCGACTCATACTTACCCCGGAGCTGAGGAACATATTAGGACTGCTGCTATCCTGAGGAAGTGTCTCTCTCACCATCTCTCTAATAGGAGTACAATCTCCATAACTGTAAGGAATGATGCTGGAGAAGAGAAGCAGGTGCGGGGAGTTGACATTTAATTTTGAACGGACATGCAACAGGACAGGAACAGCGTCAGAACTGGGAAACACAAAGACAGATGACAATCAATCCCGAAGCAGGTAACAGAGCTAGGAAACAGACAGATATAGTGAAGGAATATACAAAAGTAACGTGAGTTCAATGAGCACTGATGCGTGTGACGGAGAAAGGCAGGTGTGTGCACTGAAGGTGGCTTGAGTGCGTAATGTTTAAAATAGGTCTGGAAGAAAATTCTGCTAGCTCTCCAGGAGGGTTGGCCAACCCTGATCTATGTTTCCCAAGTGCTGGGTGTTTGAAAATGTTCTTGTTATAACAATTCATTTCTCAAAATCACTCAACCTTCAAGAAAAATCTAATACATATCAATAGTCCTGTGGTTTATGCCTACTAGTTGAAGATCCTTGCCATCATCTTACTCCACATAGAAAAAATATGATGTGTTTATGAGTTGTGAGTCCCTCTACCATCTCTGCCTAGCATGTGCACAGTACTTAAATGTCCAAAATGACATTCTAGTCCTGGAGCATTTAATAGCCAATGCTTATTTGTAGGACTTATTTAAAACTGTCCACGAATGGCTGCAAAACTACAAAGCCTTATATAATTCATTTTCAAAGACACAAGTAGGCATATCAGACACTGGGTAAATTGGGGAGAAGTGGAATAATAAAATACTGTGAATGTGGGGAATAACGGTAGGGTTCTTGCTGGCAAGCACAATAATTTCTCTTTATTTTAGCCTTTGTTAAGAATGAGATTTGTACAACTGATCAGACTTAATAAAGTAAATTAATAAAATCTCCTGAAGACAAGATGACATAAATCTTCCCCTACACCTAACCAAATTATTTGGATATTTATTGTCCCCCTTCTAGAATCAAATGTACACTTTTGGGTTCACAATATGTTTGACAAAATCATTTCCATAGTTACAAATAAGGTCATCCTACCAAACTTCTCTGCTAAAACATACTATAGGTCTGTCTGCTGCCTTTTCATTGTCACAGCCTAAAAACCAATCTCGAAACGAGGGGACTAATGCGAGCGTGGATTAAATCGACTTTAGTACATGCTGTCAAAAGGCTGCATTCTGCAATAGGGACGGGAGTAACACCCACCTCATTTTGTTGACAACATTGTACATTAAACAGCGCTACCGTGCTGCTCTTTTTACGGTTTTATAAACTCTCTCTCCATTCAGTTCCACTCTAATCTTGGAGGGGCCTTTCTTTAAAATGTGCATCCAATTTCCTTGATCCCTTACATAACTACACCAATCACAGTGCTGTGGCAAGATAGGACAATAATAGAGGTTTCGTGCGTGATGTTAAATTGCTGTCGCAGATGCTCCGATTTCAAAACGATTTGGAGCACAGTTCAAAAGGTAACGCACTATATGCAATGGACTAATTAGAAAAATAAAAGCAGTAATTTCCAACGCGTCAGATATAAGAGGTGAGGCGTGTGAGCGTGAGAAGAGGGTCAAATGCGTGTGCTTCATGGCCAATGCGTGAGAGTTGACAGCTCTGTTAAGGTTTAGGCATTAGGTTAGCAGTGTGGTTAGGGTTAAGGTTAGGTTTAGTTTTCAAATCAGATTTTATGAAGATAAATTGTATAAATGGGTAGGTTTAGCCATAATTATGACGTTGTGGCTGTGTTAACAAGTGACAACCATTTGAGACCGTGGCCAGCCAGCTGTGCATGCTGGTGGGATGGGGGCGGGGGAGAGAGATAAACTGAATAACGTAGGCTAGTAATCAAAATTTACATAGAAAGTCCGTTTTCTTTTTGGTCTGTTGAATAAAAAAACATGGTATCTCTTTTGAGGTCAAGAGACATTTTTCGGGGGCAGTGTCTCTGCTTCTTTGTGAATTTCCCAAATGACCATATGGACAAAATGCAGTCAGTGCTCAATGAAAATAACTGTCAATTTAAGTAATCATACCCATGGGCAATTTTCAACAATCAATTAAGAATAGCCTAAATGGGACTTTATGTAAACAGTTTCTCAGAATTGAGATGAGGTTAATCAATGTTGTTTAAAAGCTGCAGGAAAAACAACAACTTGTATCTAAAGCATGCAAAACTTTGATATGCCAAGAGGTCTGGACCATTATGGCACAGGCTGTTCAGCACTTGACCTGTAGGTTAATTATCTGCAGGCTCCTTATGAAATAGATCCACCTGCAGATTCACCTTTCTCTCTATGACAGTGGTTCCCAAACTAGGGGTCGTGACCCCATGTGGGTCACCTGATATGAAAATGGGGTCGCTGGAGAATTTCCAAAACACTGAAAAAATATGTATACACAAAAATATATATATATTTTAATATTGTTTTTGTATTCCAAATTGAATGTAATGTGGCTAACCTTAAAAATCTCAATTAAAATGATGAAAAAAGTCAACCAGAGAGCGCCCTTAGATCATGGGAAAAGGTAGCACTTGACCATTGCAATTGAATAATTCCCATGGTGAATGGCTAGGCCTGCTATGCTATGAAACCACACACTATTGCAGAGACTTTGATATAGCCTACCGGCCGCAATTGATATGGTGAAAACAATGTGTTGGGAGGCAGAGGCACAGAAACTCACATTAATACCTTTGTCAGATAACACTGTTAATTGAAGAATTCATGCTAGCAATCAAGAGTAAACTCTGACTGAGCGACTCAAAAACTCCCCAGCTTATGCTCTACAAATGGACGTTAGCTGTGAGAGCCGAGATGCCCATGCATTGACTTTTGTTCACTATACATGTCGGGGGGATGCTATTCACGAGGACACATTGTTCTGTCTCACGATTCCCGAGCATTAAACGGCACATGGGATGTTCAATGTGCTGCATGGCTATATTGACGAAAAACAGATGTGACTGAATGCATTCACGGGTCACTACGGAGGTGTTTTGGTTCCTGACTCAAAGGGAATAATCCCCTCCTGCGTTCAAAACAACTGGGAACTCGAACTCAGAAATCTCTGACTTCCGACTTCAGTTTACTCTAGACAACTGAGAACTCTGAAAAAAACGAGCTATGACAGGGAAAAATAGTTTTGAACGGTCATCTAACACAGAATTCCAACTCCCAGAACTCGGGCCTCTTTCCAGTGCTCTGACTTTCTGACCTGATGTCATGATTTGACCTAGTATTTTTCAGAGTTCCCAGTTGTCTTGAAAGCACCATCAGTGCTCTCGTCTGCATTAAAACTAAATATCGATCGCTGAGAATGAGTGTACGATGGTGAAGAAGAGTGGAGTAAAGTTGAAAATGAACAGCAGTTTATGGTTGGAGTGAGATTCACGATTCACGTTTTTTTGGGTGACCTGTTTGCAGTCTCGAAGATGGTGAAGGACGAATTGGGTAAAGTGGAATCGGTCAGAGTGACCAGGAGTGGTATGATGTTGATTTTGTGTGTGCCAAAAGCGCAAAAGGAGAAAGATCTGTGTCTTTACAAGATGGCGACGTATGATGTGGAAAGCTATGATTTTCAGAGTTGAGCACTGGTTAAAGATGTCATCTCTGGTGCCTCGTTGGACAAAGAGTGTGTGGTTTAGGGATAACATTCCAGGAGTGGTAGACGCACGTCACTTGAATCATATGATAGATCGGAAAGAAGGAGCTAAGCCTATCGGTTTTACTGTCGTTTGATGAAGTGCTTCTCCCAATTTATGTAAAACTTGGGTATGTGAGATATGTGGTGAGACCGTTTGTACAGAAGCCGCTGCAGTGTTACAATTGTAAAAAGTTTGGACATGTGGCAAGGGTTTTTCGATGTGATTAAATATGTCGTAGTTGAAGAGTCAGATGAAACACGTTGTTGTAATTGTGATGGGAATCACAAACCCGAATTCCCTGATTGCCCTGTAAGGACGAAGGAGGTCGCAGTAGTTAGGATTAGGGCCATCCAGCAGGTCTCCTATGTGGAGGCAGTGAAAATAGCTGAAGGAGTGAGTAGAGAGGAGATGGTAGTGGATGTCCCACAGTCTGCAGTGAATGCCAAGCAGGAGAAGGATCCCGACACACTAATAGTGAAGAAGGTGGACTTTGTTGCGTTTATAGTGCAATTGATAAATTGCACTAGTCAAACTTGTCAGGTTTTGGCCAGGACTGTTCTGTTTTTTTGTCACTAGATGTCCCCATTGCACCTTTTTTGTACCTTTTTGTTTTTCCCTTGCTCTAATTATTGTTTGCACCTGTATGTCGTTCCCTTGTTAGTATTTAATCCCTGTGTGTTCCTCAGTTCCTTGCTCAGTGTTTGTATGTTAGCACCCAGCCCCAGCCCAAGCCTTGTTGTGAACATATATTTTTCTCTTGTTGGATTTTCCAGAGGTTCTCTGGTTTTGTTCTTTTGTATTTTGTATTAGTCTTTTGAGGTTTGTTTTTCCCTTGCTGTTTTTACCACTTTGTGGATTTTCTTTGTATTTTGGAAGATATCTATTTTTTTTATTAAACCACCATCTCTAGTACTGCTGTGTCTGCCTCATCTTCTGGGTTCTGCCCTGACCTCCGCCAAGGTCGGCGCAGCGTGACGGACTATGCCATCCAGTTCCGCACGGTGGCAGCAGCGAGTGGCTGGAATGACGAGGCGCTCACAGTGTGCTTTTTGAAGGGTCTTTCCGACACCATCCAAGATGAACTGGCCACTCGGGAACCACCGGACACCTCGAGCCCTGATCAAGTTGGCTTCACGCATAGACCAGCGTCTGAGAGAGAGAGAGCTCAACCGTAGATCTCTCACCCTAGCTCCTATCGGTCCCAGCTCCGAGTCTCCACCTTTATCCCCGCTGACTCCACCGGAACCCATGCAGGTTGGACGCATCTCCCAGGCTGAGAGAGACCGCCGGATGAGGGAGCGATGCTGTCTATATTGCGGCAAACCGGGCCATTTCCTCTCCACGTGTCCCGGGCTCCAGGGAAAAGCACTCTCCCTGCAGGCCTGGGAGGACGGTAACGGGAAACATAACCTCCTCTCATCCATCCAACTCCCGCCTGCTCATTCCAGTTACCCTTTCCTGGGACAACCACGAGCTTCCCCTTCAAGCCTTGGTAGACTCTGGAGCCGCAGGTAACTTCATGGATGGTGTCTGGGCGAAGGAGAATGGCGTTCCCTCTGAACCTCTAAGTGACCCCATAAGGGTTACTACGTTGGATGGAAGCCCTTTGGGATCTGGACTGTTCACTCGTGTCACTACCCCCTTGCGTCTTTCAGGTTCCCAACACCAGGAAGTGATGAACTTTCATCTGACCTCGTGTTCGAGTTCCCTCTCGTCCTTGGATACCCCTGGCTTCACAGCCATAACCCTCACATCGACTGGTCTGTGGGCACTATCAAGCAGTGGGGTCCTACGTGCCAAGCCACTTGTATCTTCCCAAGGTCCCCGAGTTCCCTCCGAGTCTCTAGAATCCATCGACCTGTCCCGAGTTCCGAGTGTTACCATGACCTCAAACCGGTATTTAGCAAACAGAGGGCCACCAAACTACCACCCCATAGACCTTACGATTGCCCATCGACCTGTTTCCGGGCACCTGCCCCCCAGGGGTCGGATCTTTTCCCTATCTCCTCCCGAACAAGCTGCTATGGATACCTACATCAAGGACGCTCTGGCAGCAGGCCTCATGCGTCCATCCACCTCGCCGGCGGGAGCAGGGTTTTTCTTTGTGGCCAAAAAAGACGGGGGATTACGTCCTTGCATCGACTACCGGGGACTTAATAATGCCATAACCGTCCGTAACCGCTACCCGCTACCCCTTATGGCCACAGCCTTGAGCTGCTCCAGGAAGCAGTGGTCTTCACTAAGCTTGACCTGCGGAACGCATACCATCTTGTGCGGATCAAACCCCGGTACGAGTGGAAGACCGCTTTCAACACGCCTACTGGTCACTACGAATACTTGGTGATGCCCTTCGGCCTGACCAACGCCCCGGCTGTGTTCCAAGCGCTCATAAACGATGTGCTTAGGGATATGCTTAACATTTTCGTGTTTGTTTACTTGGATGACATCCTCATCTTTTCGAGCTCCCTTCAGAAACCACTAGGCATGTCAGACAAGTGCTCAAACGCCTCCTAGACAGCCATTTGTACGTTAAGCCGGAAAAGTGTGAATTCCATTCCTCTCGAGTACAGTTCCTGGGATTTGTTAGTGGAACCCGGTCGAGTCCAGATGGACCCCAAGAAGGTAGGGGCGGTAGCAGATTGGCCCACCCCAAGTCCGTTAAGGAAGTTCAGCGTTTCCTGGGCTTCACTAACTTCTACCGCAAGTTCATCAAGAACTTCAGCTCGGTGGCAGCCCCTCTCTCAGCTTTAACCAAGGGTGGCAACACAGGTTTCTGTGGGGAAGAGAAGCTGAGACGGCCTTCCAAGGGCTCAAGCAGCGCATCCTCTCTGCTCCCATCCTGACACTACCGACGGCGGATGAACCTTTTGTGGTGGAGGTAGACGCATCAGGGTTGGTGTTGGAGCTGTCCTGTCTCAGAGGGGTGAAGACAAGAGGCTTCATCCTTGCGCCTTCTCTCTCACCGGCTTACCCCGGCCGAGAGGAATTACGATGTGGGGGATCGTGAACTCCTAGCGGTTAAGATGGCATTGAAGGAATGGAGACACTGGCTCGAGGGGCTTCTCAACCGTTTCAAGTGCTTACGGACCACAAAAATCTGGAGTATATCCAGCAGGCGAAGCGGTTGAACTCCAGACAAGCTCGATGGTCTCTTTTCTTCAGCCGATTCCAGTTTATTCTCACCTATAGACCCGGGTCGAAGAATCTCAAACCGGATGCCTTGTCACGAGTCTACTCTCCTGCCATTCGAGAAGATACTGACATGACTGTTCTTCCTGCCGCTAAGATCGTGGCTCCGATCTCGTGGCAAGTGGAGGATACCGTGAAACAAGCTCAAGCCATCGAACCGGGCCCTGGAGGAGGTCCTGCTAATCGGTGTTTGTCCCAAGGCAGCAAGGTCCCAAGTCCTTCTGTGGGGGCACTCCTCTCGCCTCACCTGTCACCCGGGCGTAGGTCGCACCTTGGAGTTCATCAGCGTAAGTTCTGGTGGCCCACCATAAAAGAAGACGTTGCCACTTTCGTCAAGGCCTGTTCCGTGTGCTGCCAGGGCAAATCTTCTCACCTCCGCCCTCAAGGACTCCTTCACCCTTTATCTATTCCCCACCGACCCTGGTCCCATATCTCACTGGACTTTGTTACTGGCCTTCCTCCGTCCATGGTAATACTACGATCCTAGTCATCATCGACAGGTTTTCTAAGGCGCCAGGTTGTTCCCTTGACCAATTACCTTCTGCCAAGGAAACAGCTGAGTTGGTGATTAACCATGTGTTCCGAGTCTTTGGCATCCCGCAAGATATGGTTTCCGACAGAGGTCCCCAGTTCGCCTCAAGGTTTTGGAAGGCCTTCTGCCAACTCATAGGGGCCACGGCAGTTTATCTTCAGGGTACCATCCGGAGTCCAACGGCCAAACTGAGAGGATGAATCAGGAGCTGGAAACCACCCTCAGATGTATGGTTTCCAACAAAACCATCCACATGGTCATCCTTCATTGTTTGGGCCGAGTACGCGCCAACACCTTGTGCTCCTTCCACTGGTATATCCCGCACGAGTGTCAGTTTGGCTATGCTCCTCTATTGTTCCCGGACCAGGAGGCAGAAGTCAGAGTGCCTTCAGCCTCGAGGTTCATCAGACGCTGTCGGCTTACGTGGAAGAAGGCCCGTCTTAATCTTCTGCGTTCCTCACAGCAGTACCAACGACAAGCCAACAGACGTCGCCGTCCGGTCCTACCCTGTACCCCGGCCAGAGAGTATGGCTCTCAACAAAACTTACCGCTACGGGTGGAGTCTCGCAAGCTGTCCCAGAGATTCATCGGACCCTTTAAGATTGCCAGGAGAGTCAATCCCGTTACTTTTCGCCTGCACTTACCCAGATCCCTTAAATCAATCCCACATTTCACATTTCTTTATTAAAACCTGTTGTTTTTTCTCTCTTATTCCGGCAGGCAGACTTCCCCTCCGCCCCGTGTCATCGAGGGCCAGTCGGCTTCCGCCGGTGCAGCGGTCCTGGCAGTATCTGGTGGACTGGGAAGGCTACGGTCCCGAGGAGCGCTCCTGGGTTCCTGCCAAGGACATACTGGACCCTGACCTCATTCGTCAGTTCAGGGCCCTCCACCCTGAGAAGGCTGGTAGGAACGTCAGGAGCCGTTCCTAGGAGGGGATTCTGT
>NC_036854.1:34509673-34526537 GCF_002910315.2 Salvelinus sp. IW2-2015
GATTTAGTGACTGTTTCTCGCACCGGGTCCTGACAGAAACACTGAGCCATTAAAATGAACCCAGAGGCAGCCAGTACCCAGGACTTTTTTCCATGCTGTCCCACCACGAGGGGACTGTCCAACGTCACGAAGCTGCTCTGGTTCAGCAAGAGGCCTTAATGGCTGGACATTCTCAACTTCTGTTGGAGATGATGACTTCCATAAAGCAGATTTCTGATCAACTTTCTCCTGCAACCGCTTCTGCTCCAGTTCATCAGATTCAAGTGCCCGTGGCAGTTAACCCCCTGGCTGAACCTCGTCTGCCGCCTCCCCAACGGTTCTCAGGTGATCCGAGTGGTTGTAAGGGTTTTTCACCCAATGTTCTCTCTCCTTCGAGCTGCAACCCTCGTCATTTCCCACCGACCGGTCCAAGATAGCATATCATCACCCTGCTGTCGGAAAAAGCCCTAGCCTGGGCTACTGCTGTGTGGGATGCCCAAAGTCCCTGCTGTCCCAGCTACTCTACCTTTGCTGAAGAATTCAAGCGAGTGTTAAGTCCTACCAGCGGTCCTGACTCAGCCAAACAGCTCCTGACTCTCCGCCAAGGTCGGCGCAGCGTGACGGACTATGCCATCCAGTTCCGCACGGTGGCAGCAGCGAGTGGCTGGAATGACGAGGCGCTCACAGTGTGCTTTTTGAAGGGTCTTTCGACACCATCCAAGATGAACTGGCCACTCGGGAACCACCGGACAACCTCGAGTCCCTGATCAAGTTGGCTTCACGCATAGACCAGCGTCTGTGTCAGGTTTTGGCCAGGACTGTTCTGTTTTTTTTGTCACTAGATGTCCCCATTGCACCTTTTTTGTACCTTTTTGTTTTTCCCTTGCTCTAATTATTGTTTGCACCTGTATGTCGTTCCCTTGTTAGTATTTAATCCCTGTGTGTTCCTCAGTTCCTTGCTCAGTGTTTGTATGTTAGCACCCAGCCCCAGCCCAAGCCTTGTTGTGAACATATATTTTTCTCTTGTTGGATTTTCCAGAGGTTCTCTGGTTTTGTTCTTTTGTATTTTGTATTAGTCTTTTGAGGTTTGTTTTTCCCTTGCTGTTTTTACCACTTTGTGGATTTTCTTTGTATTTTGGAAGATATCTATTTTTTTTATTAAACCACCATCTCTAGTACTGCTGTGTCTGCCTCATCTTCTGGGTTCTGCCGATTTAGTGACTGTTTCTCGCACCGGGTCCTGACACAAACTAATACAAAATCAAAGAAGCTAGACGTCATTGTGAAGGCGGAAAATAGATTTCTGGATCTCCAGAAACTTTACAGCCGATTTCTAGATTTCTGGATCTCCAGGACTTTACAGCCGAAATGTTACAGGGAGTACTGAGTGGAGAGGTTCCCCCCTCCCATGTTCCCAAGCCTGTGTAGGGATCTGATTAGACATTTCAATCCTGCTGAAGGAGTACAGTTTTTTTTTAAATTCAGGTTATTAGCGTGAATTTGGTTAGTGTTTTTGGTAATTAGTATGAATTTGTTCATCCATAGCATATTTCGTTTTTGGTGTATTTTTTACTACCCTGTACAGTAGGTGGCGGCAATACACCTTATTAGTGTAGTCTACCAATAAACCTCAAAGAAGAAAAAGACGGTCATAGCCCCACATTAAAAGTATGTGATGGTGAGTTGAGAAATCAATCAGAAATACTGTTAGAATGTTTTTCAATCGACTGCTACAGCCCCAAATAAAAAAGTTAACATTGGCTTTTAATTACATATTTTTTTTCACATGGTTGGGGTCGAGAGAATTTTCAGATATCAAAATGGGGTCGTGGGCCAAAAAAGTTAGGGAACCCCTGCTCTCTGATAAGGATCTGATAATGTGATTTGATAGTAGAGGCGAGCTGAATTATAGTGTCTAGGATTAGGATCCAAAAGAAATATACGTTGATAATAAACGAGGTTATTCAAGAGTTTGAAAGCAGTTTCATCATATAAGTGTCACGCCCTGACCTTAGAGAGCCTTTTTATGTCTCTATTTGGTTTGGTCAGGGTGTGATTTGGGTGGGCATTCTATGTTATTTATTTCTAGGTTTTGTGTTTCTATGTTTTGGCCGGGTATGGTTCTCAATCAGGGACAGCTGTCTATCGTTGTCTCTGATTGGGAATCATACTTAAGCAGCCTGTTTTGCCACCTTAGGTTGTGGTATGCTGTTTTTGTTAGATCTGCGTAGCCTACGAAATGTGACGTTCGTTGTTGTTTTGTTGTTTTGTTTGGAGTTCGGATTTAATAAAGAATCATGAACACGTACCACGCTGCACCTTGGTCTTCTTCCGACGAGTGTTACAATAAGAGAGACAATGACAGTCACACACAGTATTTGCCGCCAGTCCACCTATTATGCCATCATCCATTGACTTGAATGATGCCTGTTCTATTCATTCTATTTCTATGGCAGCACATGCAGTCAGGAGCAGAGGAGAGGAGAAAATGTGAGTCTTCATTTTTTTTATTCTACATTTTTTGGGCTATTCAAATGGTTATTACGGTGACCGCGGTCATTTGGCTGGTCTCTAACTGTCATTCAAAATTCCATGACCATCATAACCCTACTAGGCAGCATGGTTTTTCTTTCAACAGTCTTTTAATATTCTCATAGAAGTAATTCTCACCGCATGCACTGGATCAATGGATGGGAGAGCGTCTGTCTTCAGCTTCAGCCATCGGTGATAACCCAGCGTAACTTGTAATGCATTTGAAAAGCTGTCGCTGTCAAAGTGAGCAGCGCAAATTCTGGGATTTGTCGGTTATCTGGGGCTGTGAAGCTACACTCTTACTGTCCACAGAAAGGGGCTGAGGGGCAGTTTGTTGTAGTTGCACACCTTTCTTGGTGCCCACTGAACTCTGCCATGGTTTAATTTTCCTCAAGTCTCTCCTCAGCGAGCACACTGTATGGCTGCTTTCAGCAGCTTTTCATCAGGGGGAGGTAGTCTGGTGTTTGTCCAGGTCCTTGAACTGCCTCTGTGGAGGACAAGGTGCTGGGAGGACAACATCAAGGTGCTGGGAGGACAGCGGTCACCAAGAAAACACACGAGCGGATGTACTACTTGCGGCAGCTTAAAAAATCTCGAACTCGTCGATCCTCACCGCAGGTACTTCATCCTCACATTCGTCAGGTTCCATCTCTGAACTACTGGAGCACGTATCCCCCTTTTTGCACTTGACGCCATCCTTCCTCATCACATCGCTTCCCTCTATACTCAGCTCCTTCTCGGCAGTCATCACTGCACCTGCCACTGCATTTAATTCATCTTCACTCGTTACGTTCAATTTACTTTTCTATCTCTTCCAAAATGTTCTGTGTGGTCATCCATTCCATATTCACTCAAAACATATTCCACTTACCTCCTTTTTTTCTTGTTCACCATCTTCTCCTTCAGTTCTTCCAAAAGGCTTGTGCAATCCCCCACTGCATACTTACTCATAATACTGTATGTTCCACTTTCCTCCTTTTTTCTTATTTGCCATCTTCCAACCACTCTGTCCGTCCGCCTTCAAAGTCAAACCACACTTGGGAAATCAGTCAGTGTTTTCTCCTATCACAGCCATTAAACACTGTAACTGTTTTAAAGTCACCATTGGCCTCATGATGAAATGCCTGAGTGGTTTCCTTCCTGTCTGGCAAATGAGTTAGGAAGGACGCCTGTGTCTTTGTAGGTGTACTGATACACCATCCAAAATGTAATTAAGAACTTCACCATGCTCAAAAGTACAGTACCAGTCAAAGGTTTGGACACACCTACTCATTCAAGGGTTTTTCTTTATTATTACTAGTTTCTACATTGTAGAATAATAGTGAATACATGAAAACTATGAAATAACACATATGGAATCATGTATAACCAAAAAGGTGTTAAACAAATCAAAATATATTTTATATTTTACATTCTTCAAAGTAGCCACCCTTTGCCTTGATGACAGCTTTGCACACTCTTGGATTTCTCTCAACCAGCTTCATGAGGTAGTCACCTGGAATGCATTTCAATTAAAAGGTGTGCCTTGTTAATTTGTGGAATTTCTTTCCTTCTTGCATTTGAGCCAATCAGTTGTGTTGTGACAAGGAATGGGTAATATTCAGCAGATAGCCCTATTTGGCAAACTACCCAGTCCATATTATGTCAAGAACAGCTCAAATAAGCAAAGAGTAACGACAGTCCATCATTATTGTAAGACATTAAGAACTTTGAAAGTTTCTTCAAGTGCAGTCGCAAAAACAATCAAGCGCTATGACACCAATAATAAGAAGAGACTTGCTTGGGCCAAGAAACACGAGCAATGGATATTATACCTGTGGAAATCTGTCCTTTGGTCTGATGAGTCCAAATTTGAGATTTCTGGTTCCAACTGCCGTGTGTTTGTGAGACACAGAGTAGGTGAACGGATGATCTCTTCATGTGTAGTTCCCACCATGAAGCACGGAGGAGGTGGTGTGATGGTGTGGGGGTGCTTTGCTGGTGACACTGTCAGTGATATATTTAGAATTCAATGCACACTTAACCAGCATTGCTACCACAGCATTCTGCAGTGATACGCCATCCCATCTGGTTTGTGCTTAGTGGGACTATCATTTGTTTTTCAACAGGACAATGACCCAACACACTTCCAGGCTGTGTAAAGGCTATTTGACCAAGAAGGAGAGTGATGGTGCAGCACCAGATAACCTGGCCTCCACAATCACCCGACCTCAACCCAATTGAGATGGTTTGGGATGAGTTGGACCGCAGAGTGAAGGAAAAACAGCCACCAAGTGCTCAGCATATGTGGGAACTCCTTCAAGACTGTTGGAAAAGCATTCCAGGTGAAGCTGGTTGAGAAAATGCCAAGCGTGTGCAAAGCTGTCATCAAGGAAAAGGGTGGGTACTTTGAAGAATATAAAATCTAACATACATTTTGATTTGTTTAACACTGTTTTGGTTACTACATGATTCCATATGTTTATTTCATAGTTTTGTTGTCTTCACTATTATTCTACAATGTAGAAACTAGTAAAATAAAGAAAAACCTTTGAATTAGTAGGTGTTTCCAAACTTTCGACTGGTACTGTATATTCAATGTCTGCTTTTTTTTACCAATCTACCAATAGGTGCCCTCCTTTCCAAGGCAATGGAAAACCTCCCTGGTCTTTGGTTGAATCTGTGTTTGAAATTCACTGCTCAACTGAGGGACCTTACAGATACTTGTATGTGTGGGGTACAGAGATGAGGTTATCATTTAAAAATCATGTTAAACACTATTATTGCACACAGATTGAGTCCATGCAACATTTAATGTGACTTGTTATGCAAGGTTTTACTCCTGAACTTACAGTACATATGCTTGTCATAGCAAAGGGGATGAATACTTATTGACTCAAGACATTTCATCTTTTCATTTTGTATTAATTTGTAAAAATTACTTTGACATTATGGGGTATTGTGTGTAGGCCAGTGACACAAAATCTCTATTTAATAAATGTAAAATTTAGGTTGTAACACAACAAAATGAAGAAAAAGTAAAGAGGTATGAATACTTTTTGAAGGCGCTGTAGATATATTCATACTGATACTATAAATTTAAACATCCACTGTATATCAAGCTTATACCCACAGTATATTTGTATATCTGCTCATTCTCTTATACTGTAGGTCTATGCTCACTGTACCTAGTTGTACAGTAAATAATGTATGTAAACTTTTGAAACTCTGCTGTCTGTATTCTGTCTCTAAATTTTGTCTATCACTAGCAGTGGCGATATTAGCATGGTGGGGCAAACTCAAAGATTTTTTTTTTAGATGCATGCCAGCAAAGCCACTACACAACACTAAACAATACATTAATTGCACTATAACAGTGACAAACAGTGCCCACACACTGTTAGGGCCTACATAAAGCTGTCCCAACAGCAGAGCTTGTGAATCCTTACCACCGCTACACCTGGCTATCAGCGGAGTCTTGTCTGGCAGCAAAACAGATTTGCCATTTACTGCCTTTTTAAAAAACATAGTTGATATGGCTGACTTGCTTAAACAAATGTGATTTCTACTGACAGTTTGAGATGGAAAACTACGGCATAAGGAAACGAGGAGCGTATAAGAGGCAATCAGTAATTTCGATTAAGACATTAATGAGCGAGCTAAGGCGGACGTAGTCAATATAACAATTTGTTCAGCCCTTTCGAAATGTACAGCGACAGAACTGAGAACATGAGCCGTTCTTACAGTATTCTCCCTGTACACCAAGTCAGAACAGTAGGATAAATAAAGGGGGCATATAAGCAGACAATGAAAGCGCTTACAATATTCAATGATGACATTTCTCTAAAACAGGCTATAGGCTACATGTGCACCACCAAGTCAGAACAGTAGACTAAGTTATGAGGGGGAAAGTGATAACATTCTTAGGGTGAGGCACATGGGGTTCTAACAGCTTACTACACAACATACACTTAGTATCATTTTCTTAGCTACAGTATACATATCTTCCTGGCATATTACATAATTTATGCAGCAGCATTCAAGACATTTTTGGACTCACCTTGTTGTGCTGTGCTCACTTGAACAGGAAGGTGGTGTGGTTGTCCTTCTTGTGGGCAAATTCTATCTGCAAATTTTGTCATCAAAGTCTAGCATTCTCTGGATTTATGGTGCTTTCAAGACAACTGGGAACTCAGAAAAAATAAGGTTGAATCATGACATCAGTAATCTTCAGGTCGGGGGTTCTAGAAAGAGGCCCGAGTTCCCGACTTGGAATTCCGAGTTGGATGACTCGTTTTTTCCCGAATTCCCAGTTGTCTTGGACTCACTGAAGTCTGAGATTTCCCAGTTCTGAGTTTCCAGTTGTTTTAAAAGTGGCAGAAGTCATGCTGGATTGACAGCATGGCCAATGTATTCAACATTCTTTTGGCCCATGGTATTGCATGTGAATGTTTATCCTGGAAAAGAGACCCTTAAACCCAGACTTGAACCATACACTCTCTCCACTGAATAGCAGGCTTGTGATTGCTTTGCAATGCTTGCAGTTAGCCACTGATTCCTTCCAAACCACTTATTGTTGAATTTGAGATTTCCAACTTGTTGTGTAATGTTTATGTCCAATGGCCGATGAGCACCGATATGTTTTATCTATAATTTCTCTTCATATGACAAGGATTGAAAAGGATTTGCCAGGAGATCGTCAACCTGATTCATGACAATGACTGCTTGTCTAGCTTGCTAGCTAAGATTTTGAAAGTATGATGTTGACATGATCAGTCCAATCAAAGCTATGGTAGATAACATGATTTGACGTCATTTTATCTGTGGCCAATGACCTAGAGCCTTCTTGGATGGGCCCTTCTAATGTAAATATATGGCAGCACCCAAGGTGCTTGAACTTTCGAGTTCTCGCTGTAGATTTTGCAGTGATGTAGTGACCCAATGAGTGACAAAACACCAAGCCAATCACTGCGCAACTAGAGAAGATTACCAACCCCTACGCTCTGTATTTTCCGCTGGCTGCCCCACCACCACAGAAAGCACTGAACTAGGCTGAAACACCTGCATTTTGGAGCTGCCTTACTCAATAGAGCAAAAAAGAGACCATGTTTGTACTGTACGTGGCTTTATTAATGTAAGGATCCGCCCCTTTTTTTTTTTTTTTATCGCCTAAAATGACATACCCAAATCTAACTGCCTGTAGCTCAGGACATGAAGCAAGGATATGCATATTCTTGATACCATTTGAAAGGAAACACTTTGAAGTTTGTGGAAATGTGAAATTAATGTAGGAGAATATAACACATTAGATCTGGTAAAAGATAATACATAGGAAAAAAAATACTTTTTTTAAAATATATTTTTTTGTATCTTTGAAATGTAAGAGAAAGGCCATAATGTATTATTACAGCCCAGGCGCAATTTAGATTTTGGCCACTAGATGGGAGCAGTGTATATGCAACGTTTTAGACTGATCCAATGAACCATTGTATTTCTGTTCAAAATGTTCTGTCAAGACTGCCCAAGTGTGCCTAATTGGTTTATTAATAACTTTTCAAGTTCATAACTGTACACTCTCCTCAAACAATAGCATGGTATTCGTTCACTGTAATAGCTACTGTAAATTGGACAGTGCAGTTAGATTAAGAAGAATTTCTGCCAATATCAGATATGTCTATGTCCTGGGAAATGTTCTTGTTACTTACAACTTCATGCTAATCGCATTAGCGCACATTAGCTCAACCGTCCTGCGGGTGGGACACCGGATCTGTAGAGATCCTTTTATTTATTTTTACATTGTTTGCTAACTGATATGTGACATGTATTAATGCCATAATAACATGCAAAACAGGCAACAACAAACATTTTTTTATTTTGATTTATTTTTAGCTAAACAGGTGCTCTTTGAGTCCCACCTGCCCTGAATGACTGGTTGCCTCTGATCACTAGCAGCACCATATAACCATGTAAAATTCGGAGTATGTGTAAATGTACTTGGCGAATAGGTCATTATCAAAAACGTCATGAAGCCAATATTCTATTTTCTGCTGTTGGGCAGCTTCAAACTACATTTTAATGGAAGCTAATGTTGCTAGATATGGTAGAGATGGCGGTGTCAGAATACTTAAAAAGGGCTCAATACGAGGAAAGAGACAGGTACTTGGACAAAATCCAGCTGTGTGATGGGTGTGATCCTTTTACGATAAATCCGGGGGTGTTATCAAACATCAGATTTGCCCAGCCTCCAGTTTCCAGCAATTATTTACTGTAGCTAGCTAACTTAGCTACTGTACCAGATAAGCTACTACAGCAAAGACCAGGTTGCAACCCAACACCAGATGAAGGATTATAAAAGCTTGGCTGCCTGTCAGAGTGAAGAAATATAATGTGAAACATTAAAGTTTTGTTAGCTACTTGTTAGCATTACGTTTCTGTAGCACGATAGCTAGCTAACGTTAGCTAATCCCCTGGATTGATTGAAAAATGATCATGCCCCTCCCACAGTTTGACTTGATCTATGTATATATTTCTCACGTTGTTATCCTTTTTGTTTTGGTCAGGTGAACCATTCGCAGCAAATGTCAGGCCCTGCTTTGATGGTGAAGGGGGATGGAGAGGTGATACACTGCACTTGTATGGCAGGGTAAGAGCAGTGAATCTAATGAAAGCCTCACAGGCTGATTGTAACAAACTCATGCTTTCAATGTAAGAAATATAAACAATTTATAGATTTAACTGATGCAGGTTGGCAGAGTCATGTTCCCATGTTGGGGCCCTGTTATATGCAGTGGAGGAAGGCGACCCCATGCGGGAATCGGTCAAAAAAATTTAACTGGGGGGGGGGGGGGGGCAAAGAAAATATAACTGGCGGGCCGTTTTTTGCCTGTGGTCCGCCTGTTGCTGACCCCTGTTCTATGCTAAAATATTTAGCAGTGATACACGCAACTTCATAGTAGACTATGTGCACTATGCTGTGGACCATTTGTACAGGCAGGCCTTTGTGCTTGCCATGGAACCACAAGGTCACTTGTGTAGGCTATTAGGCCCACTCCTAGTGCCACCTCTCTCCTACTCTCCCTAGTCACATACAGTATATTCTGCAGTGAAATTTTGTCATTTTAATGATGGATGGTCACTTAAGCATTTTTATGGCCATTTAAGATTTTGCCACTCTCTGTCCCCAGGACGGACAGAGACCCCCGACCAAGCCGCTGTCCATCTGTCACTGTTTCCGGTGGTGAGTAGGGTGAGCCTGAGTAGGCTAATGCACAGCACGCATGGAGGGAAGCCCTGCCGGTTTAAACCTGCACGCAGGGAGTGAGGGAAGAAGGGAGGGGGGATAACGAGTGTAATTTCGGTCTAAGAAGATTAGTCAATGTCATTAGCCCGTTGGAGGCACTTGGGCTGCCCTGGTGGGCTCCACACCACTGGTAAAGAGCAGGGAGACAGGTAGATACACAGGTGGCTCGAGGAGGCATGAAAGGCGCTCTTGCTCCTCACCTCAGGATGATTTATTTTACTATGAGACTCATGGGGGTGGTGAGGATACTGGCGATACACGAGCAGCAGGTATACCAGATTTGACGGTTAACGTTTTTACGGAGGGGGGGGGGGCGTGAGATCAGAGAGGAGCCATGAAGACGCGGCCCACGGGTATCGGTGCCTCGAACGCCAACTGGATGAGCTCACTCTCCCCCAAGCTCACAGCTATGCCCCTGAAGCACCTTGCAGTGCCCGGTAAGCGCGCGCGCATGTGTGTGTATGTGTTATGTAAATAAATAACAATATCTGTTATTTACAGTGCCTTCAGAAAGTATTCACCCCTTGACTTTTCCCACATTTTGTTGTGTTACAAAGTGGAATTAAAATGGATGTAATTGTCATTTTTTGTCGATGATCTACACAAAATACTGGAAGAAAATTATAATATTTGTAAAAAAACAAACAAACAAAAATATCTTGATTGGGTAATTATTCAACCCCCTGAGTGAATGAATACATGTTAGAATCACCTTTGGCAGCGATTACAGCTGTGAGTCTTTCTGGGTAAATCTCTAAGAGCTTTCCACACATGGATTGTACAATATTTTATTATTTTTAAAATTCTTCAAGCTCTGTCAAGTTGGTTGTTAATCAGTGCTAGACAGTCTTGCCATAGATTTTCAAAACTGTAACTAGGCCGCTCAGGAACATTCAATGTCGTTTTGGTAAGCAACTCCAGTGTAACATAACCTTATGTTTTAGGTTATTGTCCTGCTGAAAGGTGAATTTGTCTCCCAGTGTCTGATGGAAAGCAGACTGAACCAGGTTCTTCTAGGATTTTGGCTGGTCTTTGTGGTATAATCTGTGTTTAAAATTCACCACTTGACTGAGGGACCTTGAAAATCATGTTAAACACTATTATTGCACACAGAGTGAGTGAGTCCATGCAATTTATTATGTGACTTGTTAAGCACATTTTTACTCCTGAACTTATTTAGGCTTGCCATGAAAAAGGGGTTGAATACTTATTGACTCAAGACATTAAAGTTTTTGATTTTTTATTAATTTGTAAAAATTTCAAAAAACATAATTCCACTTTGACATTATGGGGTATTGTGTGTAGGCCAGAGACACACACATCTCAATTTTATCAATTTTAATTCAGGATGTAACACATAAAAATGTAGAAAAAGTCAAGGGGTGTGAACAATTTCTGACGGCACTTTACATGTGTGTGTGTGTTGTAGGGGTATCATATGTCGGTCGACATGAGGCGTATAATGATGACTGTTGGCTCTGACTTGGTTTATGACCTCCCACTGGTAAAGTCTATCTGGGGTTATATGGTTTTAACAGCAAAGCCACACTTTAGCTAAATTAAGTTGCACCTTCTCTGTCTGAGAATAGCTTAGGCTACTGTTGGGCTAGAGAGGAAAACACTGATGCAGCACCTGTGGGTCTGGGGAACTGGGGTGTGACTGATTTTCTGTGTGACGTGTGTGTGAGACTGATGTGGCATGTGTTTGTTTGGTTTACAATGTAGTGAGGCTAGCCTAATGGATTCAGAGAGGGTTCTTGGTGTTAATCTGTACTACCTGGATGAGACCTGAGTTTGTGTGTTTGAGGGAGAGAGAAACAGAGAGAGAGAGAGAGAGGGAGAGAGAATGCACAAAGTAGATGGTTAGCCCACTCATAAGATCGGCAGAAGGACCTTCACTTCCTTTTCCAGACTGAAAAGGCATATCTTTCTCTATCTCACTTGATCTGTCTCTTCCCCTCTTCCTCCCTCTCTCCCGCCTCCCGCTCCTCCCTCTCCTCCCTCTCTCCACTCCTCTTCCCTCTCTCCCATCTTCCTCCCTCTCTCCCCTCCTCCTCCCTCTCTCCCCTCCTCATCCTTCTCTCCCATCTTCCTCCTTCTCTCCCTCYCTCCCCCTCCTCCCTCTCCTCCCTCTCTCCACTCCTCGTCCCTCTCTCCCATCTTCCTCCTCTCTCCCCTCCTTCTCCCACTCTCCCCTCATCCCTCTCTCGTAGGGTCCCATGACTCGTTTAGTTTCTGGGTAGATGTGAAGGCCCCGGTGGGCCCTGACCAGAAGGCCATAGTCAAATACCTGGCCACAGCCTTCCGTTTCGTTTCCAAGAAAGTCATGAAGAAGTGGTCCATGACACAGGTGAGGGTTCAACTGGTTCAGATGATTAACCAATACTCTTTTGAAAAGATGGGATCCTCAGTCTTTGTCAGCATATGACTTTTATCACCAGAACCTGACGTTTAAGGAGCAGCTGGACGCAGGGATTCGTTACTTTGACCTGCGTGTGTCATCCAAACCTGGAGAGTCTGGTACTGAGATCTACTTCATCCATGGCCTGTTTGGACACAAGGTGGATATACTGACCCCATAGCCAGACACCTAGAAGATCAATAAACATGTTATTATACGAAAACCTACAGTAAACGTCTCCTCCTGCTATTGACTTATCTCCCTCTCCCCCTCTCTCTCTCTCTCTCTCTCGCTCTCTCTCTCTCTCTCTCTCAGGTGTGTGACGGTCTGTCGGACATTAACTCTTTCCTGGACACCCATGGTAAGGAGATGGTGTTCCTGGACTTTAACCATCACTACGCCATGGGGATGGAGCATCACACCTACCTCATCAACATGCTCCAGGAAGTGTTCGGACCTAAACTCTGCAAGATCGGCGTTGTCGAGGAGATCACCCTGGACTACCTCTGGGAGAACAAGTACCAGGTGAGCATGACAGGGTGAGGTCAGAAAGTGTGAACACTCCTCCACTTACAGATCTAGTTGAACCTCTGATAGTAAGACCCAGTCATTTATAAGTTGAGTGTGTGTGACACTTTAGAGTATTAGTGGAGTCAGGATTTGCTTACTAAATGCTAGTGGATTGCTTACTAAATGCTGCTGCAGCTATTTCAACCTGTCAATCAGGGATCTCATCTCACAGACATTGATTCTCTCTCTCTCTCTCACTCACTCACTCACTCACTCACTCACTCACTCACTCACTCACTCACTCACTCACTCACTCACTCACTCACTCACTCACTCACTCACTCATCACTCACACACACACACACCACACACCACACACACACCCACACACACAACACACACCACACACACACACACACACACACCACACACACACACACACACACACACACACACACACACACACACACCAGCTATTTCTGTCTGTAGGCGGCCAGTGTGAGTCTTATGGATGACAGAAGATTAAGTCAGGAGGCAGTTGGTGTGTGTGTGTTTGCGCTTTGGGTGTTTGAGAGTGCTTGGGAAAGAATAGTGCTGGTATTTGTATCCCTCCGTGTGTGTGTGGGGGGGGGGGGGGGGGGGTAGGAACAGTGGTGGCTATTCAGCATGACTAATGTGACTTGTTTCAGGAAACTAGGCGTATGTCACACGTCACTACTTCACAGGAGAGGCATTTGAACGGAATTATTTTTTATTCAAATGTGTGTTTTGGCAGAAATGCCTTCTGGAACATGTGAACTTTCATGTGCTTTAATAACTAAATTGTATGCCATCTGTATATACGAATACAATTGTTAAATAATGAGCTTAGTTGGTTTAGCTACAGAAAAAGGCAGGAACCTTCCCGCTAGCCATGATTGGATGGGAGAGAGAGGAGTTCGGATTGGTCTGCCATGTAGCACGCTTTTGTCTACAACATGAGCTGCAGTATGTTTAGGTAGTCCTTTCTAACGTGGTGTTTTGAAAGATATCACGAAGAACTGCAAAGTGTTGCTAAGGCTCTCCACTTTCTGGAGGATCGAGTTTTGAAGTTAGTGGAATGCCCAGTGGAAGCCGAGTATGATAGCTAAGGAGACTGAGAAAATTCAGGTGTGATTGGAAATGAGAAGGGAGTTGAGAAGAGAACAAATAAGGCTGATATATAAAACACCTGTCTCCGGATTCCATCTTCAAACAAGCAATACTCCTCAGCACCCCGCGTACCCCCCTTTGACGATCCCGCAGGGGAAGAAGCCAGATGTGGAGGTCCTGAGCTGGCGCGGTCTGCGGTTGGACGTACTGCCAAATTCTCTAAAACGACGTTGGAGGCGGCTTATGGTCGAGAAATTAACATAAAATTATCTGGTACCAGCTCTGGTGGACATTCCTGCAGTCAGCATGCCAATTGCACGCTCCCTCAAAACTTGAGACATCTGTGGCATTGTGTTGCGTGACAAAACGGCACATTTTAGAGTGGTCTTTTACTGTCCCCATCACAAGGTGCACCTGTATAATAACCATGCTGTTTAATCAGCTTCTTGATATGCCACACCTATCAGGTGGATGGATTATCTTGACAAAGGATCAAATGTTCACTAACGGTGATGTAAACAAATTTGTGCACAAAAATTGAGAGAAATACGCTTTTTATGAGTATGGAACATTTCTGGGATCTTTTATTGCAGCTCTTTACATTTTTGTTTATATTTTTGTTCAGTGTAGTTGGTTAGCTACCTGTAGATTCATGCAGTGTAGTTACCTTATGAGTTGGGATTATGGTTAATTGTTGAGCTAGCTAGCTACATGTCTAAACAAAGGACACCACTATGCAAGTAACCATTTCACTGTACTGTTTACATCTTCTGTATCCTGTGCATGTCACAAATAAACATTGACTTTATTTGATATAGTGTGTGTTTACCAGAGATGGTAATGTGAAGAACAACATGACCTGCACCAAAGTCAAATTAGGATATAAAGTTAGGCCAATGAGACAGTGTCCAAGTTCAAAAATTGTCCGGTAGAATGCCCTGCTTTTATTTCGTCACACTCACAACCGTAAGTTATTTTCTGTAATTAGCTTTCCATTAACGTGTAAATAATGATCTTGTTGTAAGTTTATTTTCCTGTAATAATGAATACAAATGAGCTAAAGTTAAGGAGTTGTCAGCTATATGATATGGTCATTATTTGAACAGGCTAGCCAGCTAACTTAACGTTAGCTAGCTAGCTAACAAACTAGAAACAAACCAAAACATTGTTATAAAGTTGCTTTTAGTTGCCTGGTTTGCTAGATTGACATATTTTTAAACGGATGGGTTTATTGCTGTTAAAATACACCAGTTATGCTATTTTGGACCACCAGGCTGCTGTCGTTTTTAGGTTTATAATTGTTCATAACGACAACGACAAGTTTGATGTTGGATGACAATAGAATGTTCATGATGTCACTGCGACAACTGTATACAGACATGTCAATAGACATAGTATAAACCAGCCTTTAGTCTTGGGTTGTTTAATACACTACCGTACTCACTGTTTAGCACATGGCCTCACATGTGAATCCTTAAAGAGATGGGTGGGGCTAAGCTTAAGAGGGTGTGAACGATGATGAATGGATGTAGACAAAGAAGAGCTCTTAAGTAGGTGTACCAAAACATTCAAGGGACATTTTCTCAAAATAATTACTATCCCATTGTTCCTCAACTGTAGAGTATGATATGCAATGATAGTGTATGATATCCAATGTTAAAAACACAAATTTTGCTACATAAGACTGAATTGAGCCAATCGGTCACAAATTTCCATTGGGGTGGGGCCAGGGTAGATGTCTGTTGAGGGGGTGGGGAGGATATCACATCATTTTATGAATCCGGTGACTGAGTCTGCTTATTCATTGATGTCATCGGCAGAAATAACCCAGAACATATTCCAGTCCATGTGATCAAAACAGTTGGAACCTGGATTCTGATGGGTCAGACCAGCGTTGTACAGATCTGACCACCGGAACTTTCCTTGAGTCTTTGTTTATAGGCGGGAAGGAGCAAAATGGAGTCATGGTCAGATTTGCCGAAAGGAGGACGGGACATGGCCTTATACCCGTGTCAAAAAGGCGTGTAGCAGTGGTCCAGCGTTGAATCTCCATGAGTTGGACAGTCAATGTGTTTATATTAATTTGGGAGCACGGTTCTCAAATTACTTTTGCTAAAGTCCCCTGCAACAATGAACGCTGCAGGTACGCGGTCTCCAGCTTGTCCAGGGTCCAATGAAGATCTTTGAGTGCATTTTTGTGTCGGCTTGGGGCAGGATGTACACAGCCGTGTGTCGGCTTGGGGCAGGATGTACACAGCCGTGTGTCGGCTTGGGGCGGGATGTACACAGCCGTGTGTCGGCTTGGGGCTGGATGTACACAGCCGTGTGTCGGCTTGGGGCGGGATGTACACAGCCGTGTGTCGGCTTGGGGCGGGATGTACACAGCCGTGTGTCGGCTTGGGGCGGGATGTACAGCAGGCCGTGTGTCGGCTTGGGCGGATGTAACAGCGTGTGTCGGCTTGGCGGATGTACACACAGCCGTGTGTCGGCTTGGGCGGGATGACACAGCCGTGTGTCGGCTTGGGGCGGGATGTACACAGCCGTGTGTCGGCTTGGGGCGGGATGTACACACCGTGTGTCGGCTTGGGCGGGATGTACACAGCCGTGTGTCGGCTTGGGCGGGTGTACACAGCCGTGTGTCGCTTGGGGCGGATGTACAACAGCCGTGTGTCGGCTTGGGCGGGATGTACACAGCCGTGTGTCCGCTTGGGGCGGGATGTACACAGCCGTGTGTCGCTTGGGGCGGGATGTACCACAGCCGTGTGTCGGCTTGGGCGGGATGTACACAGCCGTGTGTCGGCTTGGGGCGGGATGTACCACAGCCGTGTGTCGGCTTGGGGCGGGATGTACACAGCCGTGGTGTCGGCTTGGGGGGATGTACACAGCCGTGGTTGATAATCCTTCATAAGAACTCTCTCGGAAGGTAAAAAGGGCAACATTTGATGACCAAGTATTCCAGGTTGGGTGAGCAAAAAGCTTGTAAGTTCCTGTACGTTTCCCCATCGCACCACTTGTTTATTGGTCCATCATGA